>NC_090892.1:6756781-6759281 GCF_036669925.1 Montipora capricornis
TTTGCGAGCTTAATTGCTTAATTTAATTACTTCCGAGTATGGATTTGGTTTACTGGATTTTCTCCGCCCTTTTTGATTGGCCAAAATAATTACTTTGGTTTTGGTTTTACGACACTCGATTGAAACTCGCTCTATCAACTTTGCGATTTATAAATCGCAACGTTCGTAATCTTGCGATTTATAAATCGCACCTAAATTGCAATTCGCACATTTGCGATTTATAAATCATACTTTGTGATTTATAAGTCACAAAGAGCGATTTATATAAATCGCACTTTTGCGATTTGATATAACCGCAAACTCATGCAATTCATGCCTGCGGGCTCGTGGTTCTATATTGAGTGGACGAGCTCAAAACTAAACCGGCGTACATGTTCTTATCGGCCGGTGTTGTCAATTTCTGCCTTCGGCCCGCGAGTGGAGCAGTTTGATTTTCGCTTTGTAACCACTGAGTTGTGAACAATTTAATTTAATTTTCAAAGGAAATTTGTTGCCTGCAAAGTACGCAATTCAACGATCAATTTGACCTATAATTTAATGGCTGTATCTTGCAAAATAAAAATTCTACAAGTGAAGCAACTTTTATATGCGAGAGAGTTTGATTGCCCATTACATGTTTAACACTGCAAAGTCTGAAAACACTTTGGCGATTTTTTACTTGGCACTGATTTTATTCAACTTAATTACTGTATATTCCTGTTAAAATTGCGGCCGTTCAAAAATTACAGCAGTACTCAGGGGCACCCAACGAATCTGTTCCTCACATTATCTGTTCCCCAGAGGAATCTTGCTGGCTGGCAAAAATACAGGTGTTTCGATGAGCTGGCTGGAAAATTTTGTTATTGATAGAGGTTTTGCCTGGGAATTACTGACTTTTTTTAGCATTTCAACCCGAACTGGCTGTAGAAACTCTGAAGACTGAGGACGACTAAAAAAAAAAAAAAAAAAAAAAAAAAAAGAACCCCTTCCCTCTCCCAGAGAGTAGTCACAAACACGACGGCTGGCGAGAGTGATTGCGCTTGCGGAAAAAACCTGTTTTGTCCCGGTTTTGTCGCTTTTGTTCGGTCGTTTTGGATCGAGGGATTTGAAAGCGCGCGGAATTCCTGGCTGGGAAATAAATTTGATCAGCTGGCTGGGAAACCAACCAATTTTATCTAGCTGGCTGGGAAATTTCTTGTGTGTCTTGCTGGGAAAAAGGAACAGATAATGTTTTCCCAGCAACACTGAAAAACACCTGAAAATGCCTTAATAACATTTATTTTCATTAACTGGGGTATAATAATACATTTTACAACAAATTGGTCGTTGGGTGCCCCTGAGTACTTTCCATTTTATCGCAAAACACGTCTACATTTACATTGTTGTTGGAGAAAGTGTCCAAGTTTTATTGTTATTGTATTATTGTTAATTAGATAAGCTGACTTGCCGTACTTTCGAATAAGAAAAATGACAACGTACTGTAGGGTATTTTGGAACTCTGATACAAATCTGCAAACTATGTATTATATTGTCAGTCTCGTTGACACTAAGCGATAGCTATTACTGGTATGTAATATTATTTATTCTCTGTTTTACTGAACTAGGGGTGAGTCTAAGGCCCAGTCCAAACGTCGAACTTTTCATGTACTGAACTTAAATCCCTAGTTATTTGGATCGACAAAAATTGTAAAGTTCACAGGGTTGATTCAAAGGTCGAACTTAATTTGTCGAACTTATCACTAATCACGATGTACAGTGCTTTCGCGAAAGAAGGGAATTGTGGGACGCAAAAATAAACTATACAAATACACGCACTTTATTCGGCACATGAGAAGTTCGACGTTTGAATCGTAGTCGCTCCACAGTAGATTTTCCCACGTAAACCACTCGAACTTAAGAGCAGTTCTCTGAGAAAGTCAAGCAAAGTTGGAAATGAAAATTTTTAACATCCCCTTCATTTTCTGTGTGGATGTAGGTTGTCTGGATGGATGAACGGAAAGAGTCATATTAGGGCCAGCTGACGTATCGTTGCCATGGCAACCGCCATTGATCATGACACCCTTTAAGCAGGAATTTTACTATCAAATAGTTAACATATATATGTCCGCTTCTCGGATAGATGTGAGCCAATTCTAATGAGATTCCACCAGACAGTAGGGCTTTGCTTCTAATTACTAAAGGATGCTGTGAAAGTATTTTGACTTCTAGGAACAAGAAGAAAATACTTGCACTATTATGTTACCTGTCGGCCATTTTGAAAACCGCAAAAACGAGCACAACCTTTTTCTCATTTTCTAGCAGTGTTCTTTTCCGGGTCACCACGTTTGCAGGAGAGATAATAAAGTTATTATAGTCCCTAAATATTGGAAAACTAGTTTGGGGAAAAATATAGTTCGGCACAAATTTGATGAAAATTAGAAATATTTGAAAATTGACCAAGTTCAGACTTGAATTGTTTCGCTCCAAAATGGTTTAGAGATATTGTTTAAGCTCCGACAATATTTTAAGTATCCTATCTGTA
>NC_090892.1:6771781-6806781 GCF_036669925.1 Montipora capricornis
TTTGTTTTGACTTCGCTCATTTCATTGTCAAACTTTATAACACTTGACAGAAAAAGAAACTCACAAAAACCCGGTATCTTGCCATCATTTGACACAGATGCTTCACTGTTTGACGAGTAAACATGCCGCGGTAACTTAATCACGGCGCCCGCTGAATTCCGGCCATGTCACTTTTCGATTTTGCAATTTACTTGAACATAGCAAAAATCTCCCAAAATGTTTGTCGCTGATCGTAACTTTTTATATTCTATATTCACGGTTCAAAATTAATGTTGTTTTCATGTCGTAAATATTTCATTCTCGATCGACCGTCCCGGAAACTTCCTTCTGCTCTTTCTGAAAACTTTGTATCAATAGTTATTTGCTTTTTCATCAATATTTGTTTTGCATAAAGCAAGCTAACAAAATCTGTACCTTGCTGAGATCGCATTTGTTAGCGTTAATAGTATTTTCAGTCAGATGCTTCTGTTTTTTTGACGGGTTCATTGTTTTGGTCTCCCATCCTAACACTAACCCCGCTCAAGAGGGCTTGACTTCAGTGAAGTTTAGTATTACAAAGCTGTCAGATGCTCAGAGGGCACACTTGTGGTGCAAGGAAGTTGTAAGGGAACTTGAAAATTATCAACATGTCAGCCCAGAAGCCAATGTTTCTCGCTTCTCTTTTATTTGTTATTCTTCAGAAACTGGAATGCTGTATTTCAATACCACACAATTCAGTGCCTTCTGATTTTCTGTAGCACGTATCACAGGCAAGCCAGTGTATGCTTCACGGAAGCATCTCGTCCCACTTAATATGCAATGCCTCTTTGATCTTAATTTGGAATTTTGAGGCGGCAGAATCTAGGATCGTGAAACCTTTTGTATTACAAGAGTCATGACAGGCCCTAGCTGACTGCAGGTGTCTGTAAACATGCGAAGACTTGTCCGACAAGAGATGCTCATGAGCACGTGTACAAAGGTGGCGAGTGGTCTCGCCAATGTAGCTGGCATTACAGCCAGCACACGAGAATTTATAAACAAAACGCGAACGTAGACCTTGCGGTACTGAATCTTTCACGCTGAACATGTTTCTAAGTTTAAACGTACTAAAGACCAACTTAACATCTAAATCAGCTTTACAATAATGTTTGAGTAGTTGTCTTAACTTAGTCTGGGCGATTTCAGAAAACCGGCCAACATAAGGGAGTTTATAGAAGTGCGTAGAAGTTTTCCCGGAGTTGGATGAGGCGTCCCGCCCAGTCAGAGAAGGATTCATTTTCTTAGAAAGATACCTGTGAATAATCTTGTCGATGACCCCCGACGGGAAAGATTTTTCCGTAGTAAGAAAATAAGCTTCTTGACGTCCAGATGAAAACCAACCCAGGAATTATTGGAGTATGTCGAAACATGTATTGTAAATTGAAAACTGTCCTTTCTTTTTTGAGAGTTATTGTTACTCTGCTATCTTTACGTCCGTTTGGAAATATATTATCTCAATGGAAAGCTACGGGTTTCCGAGGCTACATACCTGATACCGTACGAAAAAATTTAGAAATTTGCGGAATCCCTGCGCCAACGTCACGAGATCGTTTAGATGCCATTTTGTTTGTACTTGCAACAACCGTGAACGGCAGAAGCGATCGTGTGCTTCACCTTAGAACTAGAAGAGACCTTATAGCCTGAGAAGCGATGAAGGCTAGCAGTGCGCAGTCGAAACGTGGTAATTAAAGGGACAACATAGAGAAAGAAATATAATGAAAATATAATGATGAAAAACAACTCGAAACAACCTCGTCCTGAATACAAGTCCAACAAGTGTGAAATAAGCGGCAGATATTTAGACCGGCACATTTTGACTGGACTGAAAAGTTCGACGTTTCAGTGAACTGGGCCTTAAAGGTTTTACACGGGAGGCTTCGCCTTCCATTTCCTCGATGCAAACAGAAAGGGTGCGGATGAAAAATGCATTTTGCCATGAAATCGCTTACCGGCTGGAAGCGCAGCGGAGATAAGTATGGCAGCAACGAACCACAGCTTCATCTTGAAGAGCTTGATGTTTCCTTGAGAGTAAAAAGTTGCAAAGTGGAGGCGCTGTCTCAAAGTGTCGAAGAGGTGGCTGCAACCTTACGCTCTTCAAACACACCCTTTGTAAATATGTATATTGCTGTCAGCCAGTCTTAGCAACTAGGCAACAATGAACAATTGTTTGTGTCCCTTGTTCTAAAGTCCAGAACGACCCTCGGGACGGTGATAAATGCCACGGTTTTGCACGTGATCAGAGCGTGGCTGAGGCTGGTGGTGCTAGTTCTTGAAAATTGCCGGTTTTCTCTGTCACACCATCATCGAAACCATTCAAAAAATAAAGCCAAGAATCAAAGAGATAAAAGAAGATGAATTTTCAAACAGTCTCACAAAGGTTCAGGTCTGTGCGATGTTTCGTGCGGGAGATATTGGAAGAAATGTTTTACTCGAATTTATAAGGCTTTGTATGGAGACAGCCAGTAGTCGTCTTCTGAGGGCTCATAAACATCTATGTGAGTACTTATTCTCATACAAGGACTGTTCATATTGCAAAATCTCTGCGGATAAGTCACTTTTTTAACCTACGTGATAGCATTGTCGACCACAATTTTAATATCGTGTCACGCAAAAGCTTAGAAATTCAACCTTGCTTTATCACAAGACGAAAAACCCTATCAAACTGAAAATTTGTGAGAAGACAATTCTTCAGCTGTTCTAATAACTAACCAAAGTAAATTCTCAAAAGGATTGATAATCCCTTGCTTTCGAGTTTTGATGACGTCACGTGAAAACCAACACCAAGACCAAGAGCCTGTGGCTAACAGAGAAAGGAAGAAAAAAGCTCCATTTTTAATTTCTAGAGGAACAGAATCGAAAACCTAGTGGAGCGGAAGGTTCATAGGTACATCTACAGTGTTAAAAACATGCAAGTATTTATGGTTTTACAGGTGTACTGTTTATGTTTATCTGGAGGTCGTCCCGGAAATATTATATAAGGGAGCTTAAGCAAGGACGACGGCGACGGCTACGAGAACGCCACATAACAATAGGTTTAATTAGCAAAAACAATGCTTCTGCACGCCCTGCACGGGCGTTTTACATTTTGATACATTTCTTTGCCGTTCTCATCTTGACAACGACGTGAAATGATCAAATTTGAGGTTGTGTGGAGGACGAGAGCACCCGACGATGACTTTTCAATTTTCTCTCTTAATATCCACATCGTTCTCACCAATTTTCTTCTTGGAATGTGGACTCGCATTTTCCATGCCGAGCGACTTAAAGAATGATCACAAAATTATGGCAGGAACGGGAAGTAATATCTTCAGACAACGTTCTCGTAGCCGTCGTCGTCGCCCTTGCTTAAGGTCCCTAATTATTGAGCGTATAGTCACTAAAACATGAAACGACCGAAAACCACCAAAAATCAACCTCAAAAACATCTACAACCACTCAAAAACAATCGAATAGTTTCTAATATCAATGATATTGCAAGTTTAAAATTAATTTATACTATTTTAACAAAGCTGCACTGATTCATATGATCACAAGAGTCCTGGTGGACAATTTTTTACAAATATATAACAAATTTTAAAAATACTCATCTAACTTTTTATAGGACATAATTCCCTATTTTATTACGTTTAGTGGTGTTGTGTAAACCACAAGAATTTGAATGGAAAGTTCTGACACATCTTCGTAGGTAGTAGCCAAAACGCGGGGCCGGGGCCGGGGTCGGGGTCGGGGTGTCTTTTTTTCCCCAATTTGGTTTGTTTCAATTTTTGTCGTTATTCTTCTCTACTATTATTTTCGAATGACCGGCATCTGTCCTTCATTTATGGTGGAAATTAGTTAAAAAATTAAGGAACCTACGGAAAGCTACGAAAGGTCTTAAATTAAGGGACATCTCAGATTTTTTCTAAATCGGACTTGTTTTTTTGTGTTAATTGTAAAATCGAAGTTGGTTTTTGCGAGCATCTAGCTTTTTCTTTCCAAAAATCGGAGTTTGTTTTTCGAAATTAAGAGAATTTCCGAAATTGCTGAAATTGGAGTTTATGGAATATACGCCAACTGCCAGAGACACCGAAGACTCACTGAGCTCCACACTTTAAAAACAGAATCACAGTTCCACGATGATCGCCAAAGACGCTAAAGCCACGGCTGTGTTCATTGCCGTGGCTTTAGCTTCTTCGGTTCCCACGGCCTGCTCCCGTCTGACCTTGTAGCTTAGTCGGTAGAGCGGCGGAGACCTGGCCCGAAGGTCGTGGGTTCAATTCCCACCCTGGTCAGAGTTTTTCTCTGTCCATGTGTGGGCCCATTTCCATCAGTAGGGCTAACACTCACATGATTCATATGGGATAGAAACTCTAGCAGTAGACATTACACTCTATTCAGTTAACTCATGTAGAAGATAGTAACTTTTTTTCATAGATACGTTTTACTGCATCCTTGTACTCCAAAGAAGAATGAACTGACAAAGTAAAAATGAAGAACAAACTATGCGATACAATCATTACAAAACTAATGTACTCTCCAGTCCAAACAAAGTGTAGAACACTACCTAACAAAACACAATAGCACTGCCCCAATTCAATTATAATTATACGGTCAACTGGAGGGCAGTAGAGATGATATAACACAATGATAATTACATTTGACTTTGATGGTTGGATAAATTTTGGGGTATTCGGGAAGCAGTGAACAAACAAATGAAACTAATGTTAACAGTGAAGATATACTGCTGTTCCACATGACCAATGTGTTATGTATCGGGAAACGGAATACTGTCCTCAAAAACTTCAAGTGGTGCCCAACAGCGGAGACTGTGTCACACATGCCTAGCACAGGAAATCCAACAAAATACAACACAATGCGAGCTGCCTGGCAGGAATTTATATACTACAGTCCCAGACATAAACAACATGGCCCCAACAAGCGAAGCCATGAAAAGTCTGCTTACGAGCCAAGTGGCCCATTAAGCCGGAGCGTATCCCGGTTTCTGTAGCATGAAGCGACTAGGAATATTTCTGTTCCCCTCTGGATGGGAGGCCAGTCCATCGTAGGGTTAACCACAGCATTAAATTCGCCGGTATCTATTTATACACATGGGTGCATGGAGAGAGGCACCGTGGGAGTAAAGTGTCTTGCCCAAGAACACAACACAATGTCCCTGGCCAGGACCCGGACCACTCGCTCCGGACTCGAGCATCCAACCATGAGGCCACCGCACCTCCCTGCAAGAAAACTGATGAATACTTGCAACATCAACCTGCACATTAATTACCCTTGAACATGGAAAACAAAACCGAATTTAATGCTGTGGGTAACCCTGCGATGGACTGGCCTCCCATCCAGGGGGGAGTAGAAATATTCTAGTCGCTTCATGCTACAGAGAACCGGGATAAGCTCCAGCGTAATGGGCCACTTGGCTCGTAAGCAGACTTTTCATGGCTTCGCTTGTTCGAGCCTAACAGAGACCTACAGTCACATGGCTGTAAATTTTCCAGCAACAGTGCTGCTTGAGTACCATCCAACATAATGACCAGCGATGCAAGAGATGCTCATTCGTGCAGTGTGTCCATGCTATTTCACGGGAAAAGATTGTACATCTAAATTAAACCCATTGATTGATTGACAAAGGACATTTACCGTCGTAACCACAAGGCGCTGTAAGGCGTCGTTCGGTGCAATAAAATAATCTTTAATCGGTTTACTAGGTGTGTGAATGTCAAAACATCCAGTCGTGTTTTCCCCACTATGAGACCGCGCACCGGTGGCTCAGTTGGTTGAGCACCGGGCTGCCATGCGTGAGTTCGACTCAGGCCCGGACCAACACTCAGGGTCTTTAAATAACTGAGGAGAAAGTGCTGCCTTTGCAATTACATCCGCAAATGGTTAGACTTTCAAGTCTTCTCGGATAAGGACGATAAGCGGGAGGTACCGTCTCACAAATAACTTCCACGTTCATTAGTTCCCTGTTGGACGTTAAAGAACCCACACACTATTTTAGAAGAGTAGGGGATGAAGTTCCCGGTGTTCAGGCTGTCCTCTGTTTGTATATGGGTGGGTGGGTATAGCAGGTCCACATCAGCTGAATAGCTGCTAAACCTTCAACCTGCTCAAATAAATAAATAAATAAATAAATAACAAACAAACAAACAAAAGTACGGAGGAAAAATATCTGTTTGAATACATGTCAACATCGCGTGAGCGGCACTTCTGTCCTATCAGTTCTTTACTCGACGAAGAACACAAAGGAGTTTGCCTTGCATGCCATTCCTCCACTTTGCTCAAACTCTTGAAAAACCTGTAACAATTTTTCAATCATAAGAAGATTTCCCATCGGTGTCCGCGGTTTGTGATACGAAGGACACTTTCACGAGCTGAACTTGCGACTTGACGCACTGCAAACACTCTTCACTTTCAGGTTCCACTTCCAGCTGTATGCTATGTCGAATCCTTGGACGACCATCCAAATCGAACATGGCGGATCGAAAAACTCACGGCGAAAAAGGAGAAGTTGAATACGTCAACAAAGCAATTGCGTAGCCAGCAAAGTATTTCGATTAAGGGAGGAAAACAGGGGAAGAAACACACCGCAACCCCTCCTCCGCCATGAATCGAAACCTTTCTGTTGTTCGGATTTTGGATCAAAAGCTTTGAGCATGACACAACTATAAAAAACCTCAACTTGGGAAACTGAAGGCTCAAGAAAAGGAAGAGACGAGCGCGTAGAGCTCTAAACCGTGAAAAGGGCTATACAGTCGTACAAACGGCACTTGATTGACAGAGAGGGAGAGGAACTATCCCTTTTATAGGCAGTGTCCTTGTTTAAAGAAGCCATAAGTGTCAAAGTGTGCTTACGATTGGGAAATCGGCATTTAAATCTTAAAATCCAGATCTTCGGATTTCTAATCGAACACAAAATCTGAAAACGAATTTTGTCGCAGATTCACTAATTGGAAATCCATGTCGGGTAAGGATTTCAATTAACAAAATCCGTCGCGAAATCCGTTTTCGGATTTTGTGTTCGATTGGAAATCCGAAGACCTGGATTTTAAGATCTAAATCCGGATTTACAATAATTCTACATTGTTTTACATACAAGAGTACTGTTTGAAGCCATATGGAACTATTTTTGACAAAGGAGGAACGCGTGCATCTCGGCAATGAGAATGGAGAAAAGGCATTATAGGCGCAAGAAACAATTTAACATAAGTATTAAATTAAAATTAATAAAACATTTTTTACAAAGTGATTTTTAAGAGCGACTTTAATAATAATAATAAGATAATGATAATGATAATGATAATGATAATGATAATAATAATAATAGTAATACTGAATTTTTGTAAATGGATCTCAATAATCTCTTCTCATGATCAAACACTACTAATTCAAACTAAAAGGTATTTTTGCGCAGTTTTATGCATATGCAGGAAGCAGATCTCAACAAGTGTTATTAAAACCCAAAAAGAAATTTGAGTGTTAAAAATACCGTGGTTGTAATCAGGCATGATTTAAAACGAAATTGCAGCGTTGACACTGATTAACACACAGTCACGCGTTAGTCACCTACTTGCCTATTTTACCATCGTGAGTCACATTTGCATACGTAACTGATGAAGGTCACCGAAGTGATCGAGACGTTTTAACATTTTTAAAAACTTTTAAAAAAGTTAAAACGCTGCAATTTCGTTTTAAATTTGAGGATAAACAAGCATTTTTCAAAGATAATTAATCAATAATATTAGCAAAAAACTTTAAAATACAAAACAATTCATGGCGTTCCTTTCCAAATGAAAGCCTAAATTTAACTCTGAAAAATGCATGGTTGGCCCCAATTTTGTTTTTGGATACCAAGAGCACTTGCTAAGTTCTGCTTTCTCTGCATAAATTTGAACCGCGCAAAAATATCCCTGCATTAGTAAGCACTGCCGATAGGAAATCAGAGTATCTGGAGTGCGCAGAATGTATGCGCAATAACAATAGTAGACACCATCCTTAACACCTCCTAGTGCAAAATCTTGTCTGCAATCAACAAGTGCTTTCCAGCTCGCTTTACTTACAGTCTCAGTGAAACGCATCTCGATCATGTCAAAAGTCGTTGATACCTTGGTGTCACATGTACCTCCTAGCTGAGATGGTCTGCTCATATAAACAACATTGTCAATATATATATATAAAACGCACAGAACCTCGAGGGTTGCCCGCCGTATACTGAAGCCTTGTAATGCTACATTTAAATCTGGAGCTTACCTAACTCTAGTCAGACTACAACTTGAGTATGCCTCAACTGCACGGAGTCCATACGAAAACAAGTCAGTCAACAAGTTGTCTAAGGTAGTACCTCTTGTTGAACACTATATTTCATTGGCTGTATAGTGTCGTACTTCCTATTGTCTTCTGTGCTAATTCCATTGTTATCTTTGTTCATTCTGTATTGTTCTTTTGGCCAATCTTGAAGCCTGTTCAATGACGTACGACACGACCCAACAAGTTGGAACACGTACAGAGAAATGCTGCACGTCTTGTTACGTTTTGTTACTAAGAACCAATTATCATCAATATCATTGGAAGAGAAATTAGTGTTAATGAAAGAAGGAGGAGTGGATGTATTGTTGATCAGGTGATGATGGAAAAATATAAAGCCTAATTTAAACTAGCAAGTTTTCCTTGACAAGTTTTCCTTGGCAGTGTAAATGGAAAAATATGACAAGTTTTTCCTTGACAAGTGTCCTTGTTCAAAAACTAGCATGCTAGTTTTTGAACAAGGACACTTGTCAAGGACGAAATTTGCTAGTGTAAATTACTTGTCAAGTGCACTTGTAAAGGAAAACTTGTCATATTTTCCAGTTACACTACCAAGGAAAACTTGTAATTATAAAGGAAAAACTTGTCAAGTAAAACTTGCAAGTGCGTGCAGTCGGCAAGTTTTCCTTGACAAGTGGGGTTGTCAAGGAAAACGTGCTACTGTAAATGAGGCTTAAATGTCAAAACAGCTTGGGAGATTTGGGAGGGTAGACATGTGTATCAAAAAACACTTACCTTGAGAAATGTCAAGGTGAAAACTGTGATAAATAGAGAGTATGACTGCAACCTTTCTCACGCCCGACGAACTTCTTAATGAAACCACAGGCTCCCCAAGGTCAGTGTGAGAGAAAGCCAACATGGCCGACAAAAATAATATGATTTGTATGGGAATCCCGATAAAAGGCTTAAGGAGATAATTACATTAAAAAGCCTTAGTTATTGCCATTGTGGGTAGCTCCCTTCCTGTGTGGTTATTTTCCAGATCCAATATAACCTGCGATAAGGCGTACTTTTCTTTAAACTGGGCGGAAAAGATACGCCTGATCATAGTTAGTAGAGGAGACTAGTCTCCTCTACTTGGCCTGATACAATTTCTTAACGAGTTGTCTGCCGCCCACTTGTCAAGAGTGATGTTATCATGTGTCATGCTATAAATGTGAGCCAAGCAGATTTTACCGGAAATTACCTGCAAGTTGCGATTCAAGGAAAGACGCGACGAAAACAAAATAGAACTCTTGCTGGAATGTCTGCGAAGTCAGCCTTTATCAAATGCAAATCCCGCTTGAGTTGGTACGGTTTCCCTGTTCAAACCATCAAGGAGCAAAGAATTTCATAGTAAAATTGGAGAAAAAGCCGAATACTTCATGCTATCATCAAGCGCAATCAACAGTACAATGAACTTTATTTCAACTCGATTATTTGAGGTGGCAATAAAAGATGCTAATATCACTCTGTAATATGAGGAAAATGTCTACAATCATGCAGTTTTCCAGCTACTCAACTATCATTTTGTGAAAAGTATGTTCCGTAAACAATGTCGAATTTCTCTGTCAAGCTCGGCTGATTCCCCAAATGTGACTGCTTACTTTCAATTCGTAATAATCAAAAACAAGTAAAAACACTTGATCAGAAACCATCTGCAGGGTCTTCAGTAAGTGTTATTTCTTTTGAATTATCAAATAATATATTTATTTTTTGTTAAATTTTGCTGAGTCTGTTTGTAGCCGGATAAATCCAAACTTTGTGATTATTTCGGCACAGTCCCCTAAAAGTTCTACATTTTGAGCGCAAGTGGCAACCGACCTTTTTGCAATTCTGTAACCAATCGGAGCGAGGCTCCAAGAGCTCTATTGTTTTTCGGCCAATCAGAGTAAAACCCAGATTCTGGACTTCCGGCAGACGAATCGTTATCAGGCGTACCTTTTACGTCCTGTCTAAAGAAAAGTACGCATGATCGTGTGATGTCACAAATAAGACGCATCTCAAACAGAGGAATTTGGTTCAACTCATCTGTAGTCATCGCCAGTTATGCTGTTTCAACTGAAGATTGCAGTGTAAGTCAAGAAAAGTGGCAGGAGGAAATTCAACCAGATGTTAGAGAAAAACCTTTAAATCCTACTGTTATCAGTACTTTCTTGCGGGGGTTTTTGTTGTACAACGCAAAGAATATCATTACGAACGTTGGTGTGAGGCCACCATTTTGGAATCGCAACAAGTGTAAGACTGGGACGAGTTCAACATACAAGGTGGTAGCCTGGGACCACACTCGGCAGTTCGGGTTACATCCTCGGCAACCAAGTTTCTCCCTCAATTGAAGGATTATTCTTAATTGTCAATTTCTTCCAATAGTCCATTACCGAGTTGCTGCATGCCTCAGTTTCAACTCGAGTGCGGGTGCACAACCATTCAAATGGAAATGAGTTGGGTATTCTTATTCAAATCAAACTCATTTCCCTTACAATAGTTGAGCACCAAGATTCACTTCGAAACCGAGACAAACAGCAACTCGGAAATGGCCCATTAGCTCCCATTGAAGTATTATCGTTCATTTTGGACACTGAAAGCTTGATAGGGATCATGGGAAATGAACATATATCCTGCCGAACCCCAACTCACACGGACTCGAAGCGTGGGAACATGTGCATAATAACCCCTTCACTTAACCACTAGACTACCACATCACTAACTGCGAGAATGTCATTTTTCTGGGTACGAGATTATGATCTACGCTGACCAAAAGAGCAGCACCGATCGTTGCCGATGAGCTGTATATGAAATGGTATATGAAATGAGTCATATATGAACTGCGGATATGAAATCAAGTGAAGCTATGATCTTCCGGTTCAAACCCCGTTGAAGTCCTGAATTTTTCAGGCTTCTTTACGCAATTGTAAATATTGCGTTCATAACTGCCAAGATCACAGCTTCACTTGATTTCATATCCGCAGTTCATATATGATTCGTTTCATATACCATTTCATCATCGATTCATTCCTCACGGAACCATTAGAACCCACAAATGACCAGCTCCCAACGTCAGTGGCTTCATGGTTAGAGCGTCGCACCGGAATCGCGAGGTCACGGGTTCAAACCCCGTTGAAGTCCTGAATTTTTCAGGCTTTGCGTTCATAACTGCGAAGATCATAGCTTCACTTGATTTCATATCCGCAGTTCATATATGATTCATTTCATATACCATTTCATCACAGTAGAATCATTAACTTAGCCTGCAATGGCGTCGAAAGTCATGTAACCCGAATGGCGTTTTAGTGGATCCTTAAACAAAATATACCCATATGGAGCTCAATAATGGAAAGTCAGTTGGATAAACTAGGCAGGCGGCGAAAACCAAACACCTGGAATCTTAAAAGCGACGAGTAATGGACTTCGACAACAATCTATCGCCCGTCGAGCCAAAATCAAAGTGAGCTGTATTTCAAATATTTTACCAAGTGCGCTGTTATGTAGAACACTGAAACCAAATGGAAAATTCTCTGGTAACTTATGGGTTCAACAAAGACAGAGAACGAATCGAACACCTTACGTGGATCTGTGATCAACTCTGCACAGTATTCAGTAAAAACATATTGGAAATGTGACAGCCAAGAATTATTGGAAAGAAAGCTTGTCGTCTATTTTGTGCTTTATTATTCAATGAAAAGGTTCTTCGTGGAAACGGTTTGATCCTGAAATTTAGTTTGTTGCAATATTGCGCATATTTGACACGATTGAGTTTCTTCTCTTCGCGCACGTAATGAAATAGAAGGGGTTTTTGCCTCTAATAGCAAATATCATATGTTGTTTGCTTTAAAAAATTGTTCGCTGGAAAAGGTGGCCTTTATGAACTCATCATGTTTTATGACATGCTTTATAGTTTTTATGGCAATAGTAAAGCATTTTCTTGTCTTTTTTTTTTATTCAAGGAAAAGGTTCTTCAGGAAACCTGAAGTACATGGTAATTTGATGCGATTGAGTTTCTTGTCTTCACGCACGCAATGAAATAGGAAGAGGTTTTCGCCTCTACGAGCAAATATGTTGTTTGTTTCAATAAATTTTTCGCTGGAAAAGGATTCTGTGGTATTATCATATGACCCGTACGGCCCCGCGCGCGCTTTCATTGCAAAACTATTGAGAAAATCCCCGTATGAGGGCCGTACTCGATGGCGCGAGCAGGGCCGGAAAAAGCCGTCCCGCCCTGCTAGGATCGCGTACGTCCCTCATACGGGGATTTTCTCAATAGTTTTGCAATGAAAGCGCGCGCGAGATGCGAACTAAAACAACTTTTCGGTCAAAATGAGCGACGTAAGTGAACATTCCGAATTTTGTTGCCCGAAAAAGAGAAAAAAAGGAAAAGCGGGTTGCTCATATGATAAAATGCTTATTGACTGAGTTAGGTCGGGCCGGACGGGAAAATATTTGGCCCTCGGTCATGGCGCACGGACCTCGCTACGCTCGGTCCGTACGCCATGATCTCGGACCAAATATTTTCCCGTCCGGCTCTCCCACTCAGTCAATAAGTACATATTTTCTGCCTTTGTGAATTATAAGGGGCCGACCATTTAACTTTTGGGTGCGGGGGTGGGTGATTTTGAAAAAAACATTTCCTACAAGCGCTTGTCGGAAGAAAATAATTACATGCAGAACAAATGTAACAGAAAGCTTATGGGAAAAAAAGGAGAAAAAATATCCTGCACACCAGATTGCTAGGAAAATAAATTCTTGCTGACCAGAAACCTCGCGATTCCGGTGCGACGCTCTAACCAACTGAGCTATGAAGCCACTGACGCTGGGAGCTGGTCATTTGTGGGTTCTAATGGTCCCGTGAGGATAAATGCTTCAAAATATAAAAAACATGTTGCAATCTGCTCGGCTGATTGCAATGCTTTGGCCCGTGAAACAGAAATACCAAAATTAATTCACGGCGGTAATTTGAGAAGCGGAACACTGAAAGGGACAATTTTGCGGGTCATTTGCGACCTCAATTTTCTTTCGCAAGGTATGCCAGACCGTAGATGTGGTATTTACTGCTTGTTATAAGGGATCACGATCTGACTCCACCCTATGAGGTTCTCTGATTGGGCGGAAAAAAGACAATTGCGGAAATTTTCTGCCCAATCAGAAAATTAGAATTTAAATTTGCTCTGGAACTTGTCCGTTAAAGCATAGTTCCCAGGGGCTCTTCTCGCCTTACTTGAAAACTTTACGCCAGTCCCGATTTTAGCTGACTGAAAAGAGCAAAAATTCTCAGTTGAGACCACAGAAAAAAGCTCTGGGAACAAGGTTGCATTAAAGCGCAAAGAAGACTAACTTGCACTCTTTACATGATTTATGAAATTTCGTATATTTGAACTGTGGAATGGACATTAACCCTTTGACTCCCAGAAGTGATCAGCATGCAAACTCTCCTCACAATTTCAATGAACTATCAGTCAGACAGGTACTGAGAATGAAGATTATTATCAGGTCAAGAGGTTTGATATTGATATGACACCAAATTCTCATGCCTTCCCAACAAAGAAATCTATGGTACTCATTGGGAGAATGAACGTTTTCATCTTGGGAATGAAAGGGTTAATGTGATAATAATCCAAGCTTGAAGGGATTCAAACCCATGAATCCCTTTCAAGCCTGAACTTTTTCAGGCATGCTTGCAACTGCTTAAGAAGCAGCTTTAACCTACCTGTGATGATCTTCCAACTTTCAAATTTGGGGTAACCACGCATTTTTCAAAGATAATGCATGAATAGTATTTGTAAAAAGCTTTAAAATACAAAGCAATGTATGGCGTTCTTTCTCAAATTGAAGCTTATCACTCAAAAATGCATGTTTACCCCCAATTTTCTTTTTGGATACCAAGAGTTGTTACTAAGATCTATTTTCTCCGGTAGTTTTAAACCATGCAAAAATATCCCTGTATTAGTAAGCATCGGCGATAGGAAACCCGAGTACCTGAGTATGCGCAGAACGTATGCGCAATAACAATAGTAGGCACCGTCCTTAACCCATTCACTCCTCTGAAGGCACCCTAAGATGCATGCCCTCAGTTGACAAGGAAAATCGTCTGGCATTAGACAGAATCAGGAACCTGTGACCTGGAGCCTACAACTCCATCGTGTTTGTGTCATGGTGTTTTCACAGACAGATTTATTTTTAGATTGAATTTCCCGTGAATGAGACTCCAACAGAAGCCCAATGACCAATTACAAGAAATTAACCTGCCGTCGTAGTGTCACCAAACCTGAACTGCCTTAGTTATTTTTTTCAGAAAAGGTAATCTAAAAATAGGTTGGGTTTCCGAAATCCCGTGACATAGGCTCAGTGTGGGAGTTGTAGGCTCCTCTGTTCCTGACAGAGGAGAGTCTGGGAGTCTCACTCCCAGAGGTTAATGGAGGGGCACAGTTTTTGACTGCTTAACCGATTCACTCCTCAGGTGCCCCTTGGATGCCCCAACTGGATGAGTAAAATCGTCTGGCATTTGACAGAGTAAAATCTGTTAAGTCTCACTGCCAGGGGGTCAATGGGTTAACAGTCACCCCCTACTCCACTTCATCTAATTCAAATTCACTGGGATAGTATTGTTGTTTCCACAGCTGAAGAGTGTTGAGTGGAATCTTACGGAATGCAATACTAAGTTTTTCAGTGAGTGATTAACCCATTGACTCCCAGGGGTTTCCCACTGACGAGTAAAATCGTCTGGCCTTCGACAGAGTAAAATAATCTGGCGTTCGACAGAGTAAAATACTAAGTCTGCCCGCTTTGGCTGTCAAAGGGTTAAGTAAAGGACAGATAGATACTTTGGATAGATAGACAGACAGACACACAGATAGATAGATAGATAGATAGATAGATGGATAGATAACCTTTATTCAGACACAATTATACTTAAAGCTTAACAGCTTGTGGGGTCATGTATCCTAATATATTAAACCTGTTAAAAATCTAAAGAGCACCAGTATTTATAAAAAATAAACAATCATTTTCCACATGATCGTGGTGCTATTAAAAAGAAAATTTCTAAAGTACTTATTTCCACATATTTGACCAAAATAGCTTCACAGCGTTATCATTTATCACAAATCTTCCACATAAAATTAACCACTTCTGACACCAAGTATCAGAGTATACCTACTATTTAATATAATTTCTCCTTTATGTAATTTTGCCTTTGTGCTTGCTGAGCCGGCTTGATGCAAATAAGTTAATTCGAACTTGTCACACAGCGGCCATATTGTCCCAGGAGACCAAAAGAGCTTTGTTTTACCACGCTAAGCCTCACAGTGGAAACCATGGGGGTGAGGCTTGGCATGGTAAAACAAAGCTTTTTTGGTCTCCCGGGACAATACGGTCGCCGTGTGACAAGGGCGGATAATAAGGACAAAAGAAATCTTTTATTGTAAAATAAATATATTAATATTTATTTTAAAATAAAGTTAAATTATGAAATAATGCACACTCTGATTGGTTAAAACAGCATGCTTAGTCAATAATTTATAGAGATATCCCACACATCCAGTTGACTCCCGATAACTCGAACCTTCAAGGGAAATTGAAAAAGGTTCGAATTATCTGGAGTTGAAAACACAGAACTGGAAAGTTTAATAAGGAAAAAACGCTGTTTAATATTTTTCTGTTCATACAGTATACATTTTTAATGATCAGATGAAAATGGAACAACATATAACGTTATGTTCTTGTAGAAATTAATTAATTTCTAGAACATAATGTAACATGAAACAAAACAAAGGAAAGGCAGCAGCGGGAAAAGAAAAGTATTTAAAGTTGTATTAAAGTTCAGGTACCGCAAACCTTGCAGTTTTCAAAGCAAACAACCTCAGGCCACTACTACAAAGTTCATGCGATTTACTTTTTCAAGAAATGGTCAGTTGCAGTACACTGTTTGTCATGTATTGAAGGACGTACTTCAAGTTATGGAGGATAAAAATATAATTATAGAGAATGACCTGAAGGGAAACAAAATTGCTTTGAGGTATCAAGGGTAAAATAAATAGAGGATATTACACGGTGGCAAGAAGATATGAATTTTATGTTCGAGTGGCAAGAACAATATCTCACGAGTGAGCGACGCGAACGAGTGAGATACTGTTCTTGCCACTCTATATTGTTCTACACCACTTTATAGCTACAATAATGTGGTGTGAATTGTGATGTCATTTGTTCATTTTCTGAACTTCGAGGAAAGACATCATATCATTGCTGGTAAGCAAGGATTAAGGATTTCAAAAACAGAGAATACTAAGCAACAATAATATTATCATAACAATAATCAAGTGCATGGCAACATTTCTTTATTCTGATTGGCTAAGAGAAATGCAGTTTCCAGTGCAGAAAAGAGGTACAGTAATTCAGTGCAAAACAAGGTAACAACCCAAGTATTCTGATTGGTTAATAATCATAGAAAGTCTGAGATGGCCAATCAAAAGCAAGCCCTGGATGCATATAATTAATAAGTACCCTCATGATGACTTTTCTTGGAATAAATAAGCACAAGTCAATTTTGGCAAAGACCAACAAATAGGCGAGTGCAGTTTGCAAATTCACCAAAGTTAGCTTAAACATTAGGGCTAGGGTGATTTCTCAAGGCCTTATCATATTTGTTTACATCAATCCGATCCGAGTTGATCCCATCCAATCCCACTTTTGTTTAATACCTGCCTGACTAATGCAATTACACCTCATAATGGCATACCCTGGATTCCAGAGGTTATTTTGTCGCTCTTTTCATAGCGAGAAAATAACCTCTGGAATCCAGGGTAATCATGACATGGAACTCAAAAAATATCTAATTGAAGTACTTTCATTGCCTGTGAAAGTGCCATAACAATACTAAAAAGAAATGCCAAGCATAAGAGAAAAAAACATGTAGTACTTAGTGCTTTAGACAAAACACACACTCCCTCAGCCATTTCTAGTCTGCGTTGAATGGAGTGCAAGTCAGCGCTGTCGTAGCGATGTCCAAATGCAATTGATGCCAACAAAAGACAGCTCCCAGGACTGGTTACCTCGTCGTATATATGAAATCCAGGTATCTTTACAGGGTAAATGTTGCTTGTATGTGCTAGGAGACCCATGAATGCGTCCTCGACCGGGAAAACTTTCCATTCTTGCATCCCTTGAAATAGAGGTGGTATAGCATCTAAAGATACCACGTAAAAGGGACCCGCGGAATACGGTGGAAAACGCTCTTTGGAGTAGCAATCTGTCGAGAGAAGATTGTCCTGATCCGAACTATTAAATCGCCTAACAGCCTTTCCATTTCTATAAACATAGCCGCCGTAAAATTTGCTGCTTCCATATTCATCTAACCACGCTATAAGGGGAGGAATACGAACGAAGACATCATCGTCGGCCTTCAAGATATAGCGTGTTCTTCCTTGCATAAAAGCCCAGCGAAATCCCGAGAGTACTTTTATCACTAAATTGTCGTAACTATCTGTGAAGTTTAACATTAGAATATCGTTGTGGAAACGAGCCTCACGCTCAATATCCGAGTATATTTGATCCCCATTACTGTTTCCAAGAAGAAAGACGTGTTTCCATTTCAACCAACTTGAGTTCTTCGCATCGTCCATGAGCCATGTGCTACGAATGACATTCCTCCTGTCCTGAAAGGAAGTTCTTCCCGATCCAGATATAACAAAAACTAGGAGGAACAAATCCTTTTCCTCATCGGAGAATCTTGGCTCTAATACGGGCGCGGCGAATGAAAATTCTAATTGAGAACAACTGGATCGAAACATTTCGAGTGGTAACACGATGGACGTGTTTGCTGAACTTGCTTCGGAAGAGCTGGTGTGAATGGATCGATCGTCTCTAGACTGCCCTCGATTTCTTCGTAAAGCTTCATTCTTGTTCTTAGTTTTTTCATCCGTGGTAAAATTTTCCTTCCCGTAGATGAACTGGCGATATCGAAAATCTGGAGGATGCAAGCTTACCAAGACAAGTAATTCTACACCAATCACTACGATCAATGCAAAAAAGCGAAGAAGGTTCTCTTTTCTGTTCGATTGGCTTTCACAGCAGAATGATTTTCGAAAGCATAGCTTCATTCCAGTCGACTGAATTCGTCAAAGAATCTGGTTAGTCCACTATTAAAATTAGTAATTCCAGGGCGTTCGTGACAGGGTATTAAATTGCCTTGTTTGAAAATAGGTCCGCGTTGCGTACATGTGTGAAAGTAACGGCTGAGAGAGTTAAAAAAATTAAAAATAAATTAATTAATCAAACATAAATTATATAAATAAATGGGAAAACGTACACTATCGAATTTTCGTTTAACGTTTTCGTTTCAAACCATTTAAACACTAATGCTAAATCGTTTTTCAGAACAATCGTTTATTTGCAAAATCGTTTATTAACTGCCAGCGTTTAACGCTTCGGAGAAAGCGTTCAAACAGTTTTACTTCCGTATAATAAAAATAACGGCAGAGGCAGTTAAGCGATTTGGGTGGCATGTACTAAAACCAGGAACACCGTAACACTCCGGAACACGCAACGAGCCCAAGGAGTACAGATTCCCATTTCGCAAACTACAAATTTTCCATTTCGCAAACTACAGATTTCCCTTTTCGTTTCGTTCCATTTCGTTTCCAAACTACAGTAAGCCGTCACGCGTGGAATGTAGTAGAGCGCACACGACTCAAGTAAATGGGGGGGGGGGGGTGGGGGGGGGGAAATCAATTAACTTGACGATAACAATCGCTCAGAAAGACTCGCTTCACTTTGTCTTACATTTCTACACGATGTCGGAGCTTGATTTGGCTGAAAAAGAAAACAAAGATGGTCTGAGTGTCTATCTTAAGGATGGTGCCTACTAATTCAAAAGTATTTTTGCCCCGGGTGGAGCTTCACTGCTCGCTCGGGGTTTCTCGCTTGGTCCCGCAAGATCAAAGATCATTTTTTTGGTGTTTTATCCCATAGAATAAATCCTTTATTGACCAAGCGTGACGTCAAGATGGCTGGATATTTGCCTCGTTTTTTTTTTAATTTACGCTTCAGCGTGCTGACACGTCTTCTTTACAGTATCATGATCAAATTAATTATATTGTTTTCTACGTACAGTATTTAATTTTTGGTATTTGTTATTTATTAAATTACCCGCTTTAACCAGTATTTTTGCTATTAACCAGATAATTCGTTATAACGAGGTCCTCGATGTAACAAAGAACCCGCTATAACGAACAATTTTTTCGGTTATGTGGCACTTTGTTGGAGCGTGGTTGCATTGTAATTCCCTCCCATCCCTCCCAAACCTCTGGGTGCTCTATACAAATCCTTATATTTTTGTTTTTGAAACTGAGCTTGGGGTACCTGTGTTGAAACGTCAGCTTCTGACTGATTGAGCCTGAGCCACCGGACCCACCTTAGTTTAAAATCACTCGGGTGTATGCTGTGGTTTCATCGCCGTTAAACAGCATTAGGATCATCGAAGGTTTATATGTAGGGATAAATTCAGTGGATACACTCTTTTGGACATGCGTTAGGGCATCTGAAATGCAAGGTAAGACGTCAAAAAGTTTGTTCTGGTGAATCAATCAGCATACAATGAAAAGACCGTGTGCTGTACTGGATCAAGGGATTCCACATATTTCACTCCTTCGCTCTTGAAGGCTTTTCCGTTTCGAATATTTCTCGTAGTGGTTATGACTCGCTTCAGATTTTAGAGAGCGGAGCTGCCATGAAGGGAAAGCGAGTTGATCTAGAGTAGATTAATATTTTTGCGGCAGTGTATAATAACTGCCTTGTTTTGAATTGAAAGACTTCCGGGATTTTTAATTGCGGTTCGTAATACACATATATACAAATAATTTCTTTTTGGGTTCATGAAATTTGAGTTAAAATCGTTTAAAAACTATGCCCACTAGACATTTTTTGCGCTTGGCATGGATGACGACAAAATGTACTTAGTTTTCATCCGAAGCGTGACATAGCGGCACCATGCGTGACAGAAAAAGACATCCAAAACTTACCCAAGGGAGCACCCGAAGGGACCGTGACTTGCGATTCAACACGGAGAGATTTATTAACGCTTTTACAGGTTTTAGTTTTGCTTTAATGGGTGTACGTTTAAGAATACCTGCACATTTCATCAATTGCAGACATTTTGGCGTCAAATTTGGGGGCTATATATTGCCCCCAATGAAGTCTCCTGAGTCTCCACTATTAGCAAAACGAGCGCGGTAATTCAATATTCTTTGTGACGTGCGAGTGTCACTTGCTGTCTCGTGAACGGAAAGAAAAGATGTATCTTTGATTCACACGTAGTTGATGAATTTGTGACGAGAGTGACTTGTAATGAGCCTCGTGTTATTCAGCGGTGGTAAGTCATTTAAAATGTAGAAACTAGCCGTAATTCTTCCATCGTGGAAAGGACATAGTCTCCTGTGAAATCTAGCTCGATTTCAAGTCGAGCGTCGAACCACCTGCGCGGGTAACCTTCTGGGATGCTTTGACAGATTCGGCGGGCCATCCGTTATTTTTCGCTTTATTCACGTGTTCAACCTTATGTCAGTTTTAGTAAAGAGACTCGCGACATCTTGTTTTATTCCAACAGATGCCCATTTTTTACTGGTCGTAGCTGTTTCGTTGGTGCTATGCCTGTTTTTGTTTCTTCTCGTTCGTGCTTACGGGAGAAACATTCGGTACAGGGGTAAAGAAAGACAAATACAGCGTCCGTTTATAAAAGGAAAACGGGGACCACAGACTCGTAGAAGTCCAGTGCTTCTTGGCAATTTGGTAGGTTTTTTAAATGTTATGTTTTATTTCCATTGACGCAACGTTGAAATTAGCCATGCGTTGAATTCGAAAGTGAAATGAACGGTGCATTTGAATTGTGTATTGACAGACGTCTTCTCATGTTGTCATTTAGTGAACAAGTCATAATTCTCTCTGATACTCTGACCGCCAAACCCTGGCTCAAGAGTTTTACACGCAATTTCTAGATATCTGTTTTTCAAGAGTATGAATAAACAATTTCGTTTGCATTGTACCGAAATATCGAAGTTGCCCTGGCGCCTCGCTTTGGCTGAAATGTATTTACATGTAGATCGACTTCTGAGCCTTTGTTTGAAATGGATTAAGTTATTTATGTAATTGAGATCTTATCGAATTTAATCCAAGAAAGTAGACATCTTGATCCCTATTTATAGCCAAGGATGTTTTTCTTTTAATTATGTGTGCTTTCTTTTGAGACTCGAATAAGAGGCGGTTAGTTGCGGTCCAGAACTATTTGCATGGCTCCCTCAATATAAAATGCAAATTCAAAATAGATTTGTCCAGAGGCGGTTTGATACAAATAAGTGAGATATTGAGTGTCAGAACTCCATAACGTTTCGGTAAGTTGCGATTTCTTATTTCATTTGCTTTTGCGTTGCTTTCCTGAGGTTTGATTGGAGTTAGATGCTCTGAAATGCTTTGTTTTACGAAGGATTTTCGAAGCAACAATTCTCCATCAGCTTTTGGCACCCGCAGATTTCATTGTAAACATATCTCAATACGAGAAATAAATATTAAAGAAAACACAGCACGTGTTTTCCGCTTTGTTAATTGTCATGGAATCGTTTTTCAGACAGCATGTTACAATTTTTGATGAACCCTCTGTAATAAATTTGGCATTAAAGCTTAGAAAGTAAGCTGAAGTAAAGTTGTTTCTTTAAAACATTGTTAATTCGTTACTTTACAGAATTTGTGATTTAAACCTTATTGTTTAACTAAAGGCTCACAAGAATCATCTTTCCTGAACACAAATGGCATAATTTATTTTTTTTGCATAATTTCTGAAAAATATTGTTTGAGAAAATTCTTCTGTATTTCCATGCAATTGCAATCAGTGAAGTTGCTTTTTTAGAAAATCTACTTTAAGAATATATTATTAGTCATAATTTTCTAATATTATTTAAAGGCTCTGTTGAATGGCATTCTTTGAGCGCATTTGTGTATGTTTTGATTCTGCTTGATGTAGCCACTCGGGAGAAAATAAGCGACAGTTTCTGTCCTTTCCTACAAGCAAACAGAAGAGAAAGTTGGCTTGAAGAATACAAATGTATATTTCCAATAAAAAAAGTAAAGCGTGGCTCTACATGTGACACTAATCAAAGATATTAGGGTTGCCTCACTTAACAGGGTGTGCAATGCGACAGTGATTCAAATATAAATCAGACATTGATAAAGTGCTCATTTATTGTCTTCAATTCTTCGTTCTTGTAAAAAGGGCTGTTTTTTTTAAAACAATATGAAAAAGAAATACGTAGTATTATTTTGTTCTATACTATACAATTTGTGCCAGATCAGTTGTTCATAAAGTCTCTGCTGCAACCGTTGCAAATTATAGAGTCACATACACAAACAGTTTGCTCATTTTGGTCAATACCAGGAACGTTTGATTCTTTCATGGTATATATATTAATACCCTACGTGTAGCCGTACCCCCCCTCCCAACAGGAAAACGGGAGGAGGGCATGTCTATGAAAAGGTGACACAAATCGTGTTCCGTGACGTCACGCCTTTGAAAGAAAATGTATAATGGTTTCTCATTGGTTACTTATCTTAGTAAATTCTTTGGAGAACACAGATTGGTGAAAATAGATTGTACCGTTGACAGACTGCTCGCTTTTTCGGCTGTGATGATAACGGTGAGGAGGGAAATGGTGCAAAAGGAACGTGAATAGTTTGCTTATCTTGAGTCAGAGATGGGCTGTATTAAACTAGCTAGCCTGGGGCTCTTCAGTATCCTGAAATCTAAATTTTCTGGAAGCGATTCCTTCAACTGGAAAACAAGCCTAGCTTTCTCGAAATTTGCTGCCTTGGGGTTTCTCATTGATTTTTCTAATTTCTCAAGCTTGTGCTGCAAATTTTGCTGTTTCTCAATGACAGCATAACCGTATCGTTCTAAAACATAAATAAGATGAAGTTCTAATGAACTCCGAGCTTGGACAAACTTTCATTGCTTTACAGGAAGGATTTGCTACTAGACACCAGTGGGTAAATATTACTCTGTCATTTATGTAATTTCACTGAATCTGTATCAAGAATTAATCTGTAACTATTTCCAAATTTCGAACAATATTCCATTAAAATGTAGATGAATAAACTTGTTTGAAACCAATGGCAAGTGAGCGAATCCATACAGTAATGTAATATCACAGCCTGCAAGTGTATTTCAAGAATTTTTGCAGAAATACCAATTATTTCCAGAAATTGCATAATTGCCATGATGTCTCGGAACACAATTTGGATCATATTTTCATAGACCTTCTACCCTGCAAGCAGTTGGTTTCTCCTACACTTCGCGAGAGAGAAACCACTGTGAGCAAGTGTTACCGGTAGTTTCTTTGAGTGAACCGCTGTCCAGCGCCAAGGACTAATAAATTAAATTTGAACAGGTAAAACACGTTAATAAGCTTGTTTTGGCGCTTGTGCGTGCGTTCAGCTACTCAACTGCTGCGTTTGGGCGAGCCTGCTGTGTAGTGATTTCGTGAGAAATAAGACGAAGTGTTGTCAAATACATTGTGTGGGTTGTGACGTACTTTGCACATGCTCGATGGAAAATCTAATGGTTGCTTGCAGTGGTTTCTCTCTTCGGAAGCGTAGGAGAAACCAGCTGCTAGCAGGGTATAGACGTTCCCTCCTCCCGTTTTTGTTTCAGAGGAGGGTACGGCTACTTGTTGACTAATAATCAATAACGATTAAATCAGCAATAAAATTAGCAATAAAATGTACACATTCAAGGCAAAAGGAATAATAACACTGTTAATATAATACTAATTCAGCATTAATTCGAACAATATGCCTCAGATTGCGATGGATTCAATGCAGAAACAATCATATGACGGTCAATGGAGATTTCATGGTCCACGAAACCTGAGCCGAGGCGCACTGTGCATGCCGTTCGACAGAGAGTCTTTAATTGCATTGTATGGCAACGTTTAGTATAACCCAGGCACCAAACCTTGTATTTTTGAAAGCTTGTATTTCTACCGGTTAAATAATAAGTATTGGTTCCTTTAATAATATTTGTTGTCATTTTTCATGTTTTTGGTCATAATATTGTGTTACTTTCACAAGCAAAAAAATGATTCTTTTTAAATAAGGAGCTACAGGTAGCTTACACTTTGTTCAACTTCTCCAAAGAGCATTTATCTAAATGTCTTAGTTACAGCTCATGTGCAGTATTGCTGTGTTTTGTTTTATTGTCAGTGACAGTATTGACTTGAAGATTTTGTTCAAGCCCGAGGTGTTCAAAAACTATTTAAGGTGGATAACGCTATCCACCGGATAAATCACTATCCAGCGGATAAACACTAGCAAAACCAATTGAGTTATCCAGTGGATAGTGATTTATTCAATGGATAGCGCTACAGGGCTCGAAATTAACATTTTTAGTAAGGCGCCAATTGGCGACTGATCCAAAAATTTTGGTCGCCAGATCTTAACTTTTAGTCGCCATTTTTTTCACTGATATTTTTTTCTTCATTTTTGTGATGATCATGTACACATGCAATCTTCTTCATAGTCCTAAGTTTAGGTACACTTAAGCTTCTAAGACTGAGATACTAAAACTTAAAAGGAATCCAGGGCTCGTAAAACATATCATTACGCATTACGAGGTAAATAATCAATGTGAAAGCAGCTTTAGTCACGTTTCCTGTGCTTCCTCCGCTTTTGTTAAGTTTCCATGTAACATCGAGTCTATAGCTTACATAAATAGACGAACCTGAACATAAACAATCACCAGTTTTCCATATTTTCAGCGCTAAAAAGCCAAGGCTTCGTTGTGAACTTCACGCTTCAATGATTGCACGTGTTGTTTAGTGCGCCCGCAATACCAGCTGCTGAATCAAACATTGGCGCTCGATTATGAAACATGGAGATCGAAGAGCCAGAAGAGTCGTGGGTTTGTTTTGTTATTTCTGTGCGCATAAATCGTGCATTTTATCCAAAACTACAGTTGATTTGCCTTTGAGGTTAAAAGGATGAAGGAAAAACGTGAAGGTTAGTCACCCACTGGCGCCTAGCTCTAAAAATCTAGTCGCCAACCCTTAATTTTTGGTCGCATTGGCGACCAGTGAGTCGCAATGTCGAGCCCTGCGCTATCCACCCTTCGAACAACTAGGGTCAGAATGATACAAAAGAGCACCATCAGTGGACTCTTGGTTGTTGTTTAGATCCGCTTCTTGGTCAGTGCTATCTTTGTTTTGCTGTTTACTGTCAGTATGATTTATGCTAAATCTACTGGCATTATCTTCTAGCTGTGTAATCATATCCAGGTTAAGTCCAAAGTCCATGTTTGAACCTTAGGGCAAAGCTCTATCAGTATTTATAATTATAGGACCCTCAAAATTCTGGTGTGGTCCCCCACCCAATAAAACCTGGATGCAACACTCTATCATGGAATTAATTCACACCTAAGATCAATGTCTTAAAGAATGTGATGGTATTTAATACAAGATTTCTCCATTATGGCACAATTTGGAGAAGCCGGCTCAGCCATGTTGTTGAGTCTTGCAATACAACTGGATATTAGGTGAAATCTAATCTCAAAAACTTCTTAGTAGTTATTTTTTTTCTCAAAGTTATCACAAAAGCTACTGAGTTCATAGGTTAATATCATAATAATAATTATTGCAAGTAAAATTAAATTATTTCCTCTGAAGTTCCACTCCCACTTTGGGGGACCTGTAGAATAAAAAATCGACTGCCTAATTAATATGCAGTAATAGATATCCACAATTGGGAAATTAAACAACAAATCAATATAGAATATGCTGAAGAAAATTAAAACAAATGTGCAGGGAAAGATCCATCTGAAGAATCAGAAAAAATATTTTTGAACATAATTTAATAATCTGTGTACATTCTGACTGTTCTGTCTACCCTTTGTTAGGGTTTGTGATGATTGTTTTTGGGATCCACAAAGTACTAAGTTGTATAATTATATTCTTTACATGCACAGCCTACATCATGACTAAGTATTGATGAAAATGTTTTGGTTTCATTTTGGTTTCACACATATGCAGCACTGAAAAGAAGTTGTTTCTTGCCTAGCTGGACATTTTGTTTTGATCTGACTCATTGCAAATTAATTCTGATCAGACATCAATAAGTCCCGGGCGAAACGTCGAACGTCACACGAGACGATCTACCGTAATTGGTAGTTTGAGTTGAACCAAATTAATTTGGGTGGACCTAAATTAAGAATGTTGGGTCAAACGTCGAACCATTAAATGCAAAAGCGAATCTCTTACTCAGCGGGATTCCAACAAAATGGCACAAATGAATACACGCAAAAAAACGTTTACGTGCTTTGCATTAATTTCTAGAAATAGGGGTTCAAAACTGCAGAAAATGCTGATCTTCCAACAAAATCGACAGATACTCATGTTGACTTTGTTTCCTGACAACCCTGCTACTCCTGTCACAAAAAAAAATACAACTAATGTTATTTGCCTCGATTGTTGCAAATTTTGTTTTTACGAAAACATGTACTACAGATAGATGTATCTTTGTCATTTACTGGCATCGAACAGACCATCTTACAGTTCTGTGCTCAGTTACCAGGCCTTTGAATATAAGTGATGGTGGAGTTGACCTTGCTTTGATACAAGCCTCATTGCTTTTCTTAATATATAAATCATGTTGTTTACAGTAAATAAATGCTAACAAGTTTCTGTTTACATAAGAAAAGCAGTGATGTTTGTATCAAAACAAAATCAATTCCAGCCTTGCTTTCATTCAAAGGTAATTCGGAGCACAGAACTGTAAAATGATCTGTTCAACGCAACTTGCCATGTTGGATTGCACCAAAAAACACTTTGTGTAAACGTTTTGATATCAAGACCAAAATATACATTATCATACAAAATTTTAAATTATGGGCTTAAGTTTGTCTCATGAGAAGTTCGACGTTTGACCCGGGCCTAATAGTCATTGATGGTACTTATTATTACGATAAATAAATAAATAAATAAATAAATAAATAAATAAATAAATTATTATTAGAAATAAACAAGGAGCTGACACTGTTTTTTTGCATAGGTAATTCTCATAATGTGGTATTATTCTTCTTGTCTGTAAACAGTTTACCAGTGTGCCTTCTGGAAGTCCTCCAAGGAGAAATCAATATGCATTAACTGGGAAAAATGTGAATGCAGTGAATAGTCTGTTTGCTAATGGTAAACCTCCAATCAGGATCATAGATAGAGATTTCCTTGGTAATGTTATTACTTCAGTTCACCAGCAGCGAAGGAAGAGTTTATCACCATTAGTAATGAAGAAGAGCACACCACAAAGAAGCGTAGAACCAAATGTGCTCTACAAATGCCAACCTCCACAAGAACATAGCAATGAAAATCATGACTGTGGAAAAGATGACTCAGCAGTGGCTTGTATTGTATATCCAGAGGAAGATGACGCTTGTGCCAAATTGATTGTTCCCGAAAACCATATAAAAACAGACAAACGTGCACATTCTACTGCAGCTATTCATAATCGTGTTACTTACCCTTCAACATCTACGGCAGCATACATCAGTGTAAAGCAGGTACCGACAACATGTAGTTGTACCTCAAACCTAAAAGTTCCTCAAGGTGATTTGGGCCAATCAAAGAACATTGTTAATGACAGTGTCCCGTCAACAACAAGGGCTAAAGCTCCAGGAAATGCTCACCAATGTAAAACTCTTTGGGCCCATAGCTGTGACCATAAAGAGTTGGCACAGAAGGCAAGTGAAGGGGATCCTCACAAGACTCCTATGTCGGTCAAGAGCAACACGGCAGATAAATTTGAATATGTCCGTCTTCAGGGTACTGGAAATGTGACTACCAGTATTAAAAAATTATTTTCATTTAATAAAACAAACAATAAGAAGGATGACTGCAGAGACAGTTTAGATAAAATTCATCGAGAACCTGAAAGGAAATCACGCCGAAAAAAGGGGAAAAAGGGCTCAAAGGGAATTATTGATCAAGAAGAGTCTGATGCATGCAAACATAAAGTTTCCAAAGGAAATGACATTGTTAAAAATGCTTCAAAAACTGAAGTGCTGTGCATGTTGTGTGGCATCAAACTGTCGAAACCACAGTGCTTCTACAGCCTTGGTTCATTATGTACAGATGGGGAATTCTGTGAGACAGACTCTGATGATGTTAATCGTCATCCTGTTGGAGACATTGATGACTTTCCCCCTCAAACTGACGTACAGAGTCATCATGATACTGGATACACCAGTAGTGATGACTTTGAGAATGACAATGGTCTATTGAAAGATTGCTGCCCAGGTGGAGAGTGGAACAAACCAGAAACAGATAGTTACGATGGAGATTATGAAAGCGATAATAATGGAAGTGGTGAGCGACTGGATAAGATGAGTGACGACATGGCTTTGAAGCCATTTGCTTCGGTTGGAGAGCCTATTCCCATAAAAGACTATGCTTTGCGAGAATGGAAGAGTGAGACAACAACATCAATAGCCATGAAAAAGGTACATCACAAATTCTGGATCAACCATTAGGAGCTGAGTCTTCTTACCTTTCCTTTTTGGAAACTCAGTTCTCTTTGTAGTGATTACGTGCTTTTGTCCTTGAAAACAAACATGCACATTTTGGGTACAATTTCAAGGCTGTTGCCTAACAGGAGCCCGGTAGCCTGGGGCTCCTAAAGAATAGCTCTGGGCGCCTTAATTTTTCACAGCAACACCTTTCACTTCATATGTTGGGCTCCTAAGTTCTCAGCGTTTAGCTCTGAGGGCCCCTTTAAAATTTTCTTAGGCAGCAGCCTTGAATTATTTAAGTGTTCTGTTTTCACACTTAAACCCCCTTAGCAACCTACATGTATTGTACTCTTCCCATTGTTCTGCTGATACAGTGTTGCAGCAAGCCATCATGTGATTTTAGTAAAATGTGTACCAGTACCGCTTCAATGGAATTTGTTTTTTTATCTTTTGAAGGATACTTATTTGGTTCTTTTTGCATAGTTTGGCGATAGAGATTTTTCAATGTACCTGTTGTTGGTGCCCCTTTTGAAGGGGCACCAAAAGCCATTAAAAATCTGAAATCTTCCATAACATCTATAGAATATCATAAAAGCTAATTTCATCACTATTTGCAGGGGTATGAAAGCATTTTGTTACGCACCAAGTGTCAGCATCTTCGTCAAATCCGAGGAGATAATTATTGTGCTATAAGGGCAGTGCTGTTTCAAATTTTAGCTGGAGAACAGACCAACTTGAATCTGTTTGCACCTGAAAAGATGACCAGACTTGAAAATGTGAGTACAGTACCTGTACATACATGTATGCAGGGGGAAAGTCTAGAGTTCTGTCCATTCAGCCAGAATTGAGGGAAATGTTAGGACAGTTAAGCCCTCAAAGAAAACTTCTACTCTGACAAAAAAATAAAATAACTTTAAACCCAGTACATGATATTTTCGATCAAATATGTTCCAATTTGTTCAAACAAAGAATTAATTTTTGTAACCAAAATAAACTAAGGATTTTCAAGAATTGCTTGAACCGGTATATGTATTTATGCTTTCAAAGGTTGTGGATGCAGCCATTATGTTATGCTTTTATTAATTTACAAAAGTCAGGGTTCACAAGTCCTGGAATTTTTGGATTTTTTAAACTTTCTTCCAGGGCCCAGGAAAAGTCCTTGAAAATTCAATTGTGGCATCAACTCTTGGAAAACTCCTTGAATTTATGTAGTATTTAATAAAAATGTTTTTTGATCGTTTTTTCAAAATAATGCAGTTTGTAAATTAAAAAAGCTGAGGAGCTAAGGCCTACATGTACTGTTGATGAATTAGATATTAAGAAAAAACGAATGAGAAAGCTATGAAAAAGTTGCCCTTCAAAGACTTTGACTTAATAAGTAACTTGTTCTAAAGGAAAATCGATGTGAAATTTCCACGGTTGGGGTCTTGGATTTCTTTTGTTTATACCCTGGAAAATTATTCTATTCACAAACTCACGTCATCCGACAATGTATTTCTACCAATAGCAAAGCTCCTACGCACTCATATAAACCTGCAACAACCACAATTTCTCTATTCGCTCCGACGAATGGCTAACGCTCGAAACGCCAGCTTTCCAAATCTTTCACGTTGGTTATTTGACCTGTATCAACTCGTTTGATAAAATCAATCTCTGTTTTCATTCCTTAGAGGGCAGGAAGATTTGTTTGGAAATAAAGTTGGAGAGATCTTCTTTTGTACTTGGAGAGGGAAGCACTTGAATTTTAGCCTGGGTTAGGAAGAATTTAATATCTCCCCCCCCCCCCCCCCCCCCTTAACTTGTACCCACGAACCCTCTCTAAACGAACGCTGGGTCTTATTGTTTCTATTGTTTTGAGAATTTAACTGGCCCCAGTTGTTCGAAGGGTGGATAGCGCTATCCACCGGATAAATCACTATTCAGTAGATAACTCAATTGGCTTTGCCAGTGTTTATCCGCTGTATAGTGATTTATCGAGTGGATAGCGTTTTCCACCTTGTCCGGCTCCTTTTGAACAACCGAAGCCTGGGATAAAATTAATGATGACCAGTTGGGTTCAGATGGAAGAGCATCGGATTACCGCGCAGGAGGTCGTGGCTTCATCTTCGACTGGACCAACACTCAGGGTCTTTAAAGAACTCAGGAGAAAGTGCTGCCTTTGTGATTACATCCGTTAACGGTTAGACTTTCAAGTCACCATGGATGAGGACTATGGACCAAAGGCCTTGTTCATAAGCTTTCTGCGACGTTAAAGGGGCTAGGTCACGCTATTTTAGGTAATTTTGTTTCATTTTGTCAATTATGAGCTCTAAACGTCAAATTGGCAGAGCAAGAGTCTTTCATTTGCAAAATCACGGCCACATAACAACTGAGAATGATTTTCCAGCTTTGTAAATGACATTTTGATAAAGATTGATATAAATTTGAAAAAAGGTGGGCCGACGTTTTTCAAATTTAACCAAATTCAATCCACTTCAATCCTCTCCAGTTTTGTCCATCCATGTCCCTTCTTGGCTTCTCTGTGTTTTGTTAGAGTTCTTCTATAGTTTTGAACAGTTATTTTGATATTTTAGTTAATTCTATGACCATTCGATCAGTGCTGAAATTGCCTAAACTTGCGTGACCTAGCCCCTTTAAAGATCTCACTGGCATACCATTCAGAGAGATCAGGACAAGGAGTTCCCGGTGTTGTGGTCTGGTCTGAATTCTGAGGACCGCAAGTTTCATTAGTGGTGTAAAGTGTTTCCTTCCTTCCCACCTCCCTAGCTTCCTTCCTTGCATTTTGTCAATTGGCAGCATGTTATAGGGAAGATATCTGTTTACAGACATTGCTTTTGTTGTTCAAATGCGCCAATCACAGGAACAAAAGACCTTTTGTTTCAACAACCAGTGAGGCTCTGGTTGGCACATTAATGACAATAGGTGACGTCAACGACATCTTCTTTATAAGCTGAACAGGGTTTCGCAAGAAAAAAAAAAACAGACGTCGTTATTGTTTTTGTATTTTTTTATTATTTCCTTTTCCAGATTCCTAGTTCACTTGCTGCAGTTGATCATTGGAGTTTTGCCAACAGGTTACCTGTTGCACAAAGTGAAGTTGTTAAGACACTTGAAAAATTCTTGGCCTTCTTTAGTGACCAGGTGAGATCTTTTCCCCGTTTTAAAAATTGCAATCATGCATAGTAGCGCGAATTGGAGTGTCACTCCGTTCTGCAATTTGCCCAGGCAGGCTGCAGAAAATAAGAGACAAACGAAGATCTATTGAGGAATTCGGGGGAATACAGGTCCCAGAGTCCATCCGCTCCACAGTATTCTTGACGACCAATATATGATAGCTAACCAGCCCTAACCCTAATTTTTTGATCACTTTAAAATCAATGCTTAGACCTAATCATTGAAATGAGTGCTTAGACTTAAAATTGAATTCATAGACACAACAATAAGTGAGGTGGATCGACTCTGGGGCGGAAAGACCGGTTACCATTCGGGAGTTGTAAGAACCACAGTGTTCTCACGAGGATTTTGTCTTAATCACTCAAAGAAAAACTATGTCCCCGTTTAACCCTTTGACGTCCAAACGTGCCGAAACCGGCCAGACTTAGTATTTTACTCCGTCTAACGCCAGACGATTTTACTCGTCAATGGGGAACCCCTGGGAGTCAATGGGTTAAGGAGTCCCCGGACCCTCTCTCCTGAAAAATAGGGGCCCTGCAGAAGCTTAAGTTAAGCTCCATGACTGAGGTGGAAAACATCCTTTCGTGATTTCTCTGTGCATTTCATCAAGGCACGTTCAAATTGGAACTCTTGGAATGGTGGCCCTTCGACAATATCGCAAACGCATTTGATTTGTTTGCCTCGATCTTACAGGTCATGATCTTTTTGTTGGCATCATAGGCGAGCCATGTGTATTGCGGGTTTGCGACTGCCATGCATTCTGAAAAACGCGGTCTTTCTTCAATTAAACAGCTTTTTGGTCTTTGCTTGGTACGTTGTCGTCTTCAACGTCCTTTTCATCAGCGTTACGATGATAAAGCTTTGGTAGTTTTCTCGTGCCTCGACGATTAGTTCCTAGGGACGAATAACATGAGCCCGGGCTCTTAACCATCTGTTACACAAAGTACCTACAGCCTGTACCTGATCCAATATGGAGGTTAAGGTGTCGAAGCTGCACTACGCTCGTATGACGGACGAAGGCAAAAGTCACTAACAAAATTGAAGGCTTTGAATACTTTGAGAGACCGTTTTCATTCATGTGAAGAAGCAAAAAGCGGGAGTATTCGCTTGACCATTAAAAAAACTGCTAACTTCCAAAACTCTTCGCTCGTAGCATCCTTTTGCGTCTTGGTCGGCGCATTTGCGTGGCTTTTTAAAGAGCCCATAACCCCAAAATATCTTTTTCGCTAAAATGAATCTTTGCACCTGTTCGAAACGCATTGCGGCCATCTTTTCCCTTTTTTATCTAATCCTGCCATTTTATAGGCTCCGAAAGTTGCGAATCCAAGCATCTTTTGTTAACGACCGAGTCAGAAGGGGAGTGGGTCTATTCCTGATTTGACGTCACAAACTGATTTACATTGCATTAACTCTTTGTAAAAATGCATGCAAAGTAGATTGTGACGTAAAAACAGGAATAGACCCACTCCCCTTCTGACTCGGTCGTGAACAAAAGATGCTTGGATTTTCGCATCTTTCGAAGCCTATAAAATGGCAGGATTTGTTAGAAAAAGGAAAAAATGGCCGCAATGCGTCTCGAACAGGTGCAAAGATTCATTTTAGCGAAAAATTTTTTTGGGGTTATGGGCACTTTAATGTGCCATTTACATTTTTCTTGCGAGAATCCCGCAAGGGCACGGCCTGGTGAGTGCGCAAGTGGCGCAGACTAGCTGGTAAAAAAAAAATATATAAAAGGTCATTTGCAAAATTGTAACAGAATAGAAAAAGGAGAAAACATAGTTTTGATTATGCTCGTAGCCATACACTTGTCTTTAATTTATTCTAGAGACGAATTGCTTGCGGCGAACTTAAACAAAGATTAATTTTGTCCGATTTGTTCCCCTTGCATGGCAGCAAGACTCTCCTTTTAGGTGATAAAAGCCGCGGAAGTCCCGGGAAGATTAGGGCGGCAAATGAGAGCTCTTTGTTTACTCGATTCTCTTCGTGGCTTTGCCATTTCTGCGTCCTTCGTATTACTTGTCCAAACACTATAGAGAACCTGCCCGTAAGCTAATGCTTCTCATATAGTTCCCCCGTCTTAACACACGACCAAATGAAGGAGAAACGCATACACTGTAAGTCACGGCGTAACAACATGATTGAAAGTGGAACATTCGCCTTGTGTTTTGCAGATCCGCAAGATACACGACATCTCAAGTCAACCCGAACGGATAGAATCTGTTCTTTCACTGCTTAATAACGAACCTGAAGAGTTCAAGATGCTGGAAGCCACTAAACTCCTGATGTATGATGCCGCTGTTCAGTTGTTTAGAAAGTTCAACAAACGGGAAGATGTGCCTGTATTTTCATTGCTCTTATTTGCACGTGACTCGTGCGAATCTCCGCGCGATTTGCTTGTCAATCATCTGAATAGAACAGGGGATACTGGTGGACTAGAGCAGGTAATGATGCGCCCCACTCCAAACCCAAACGATGTATCCCTCTTTCTTGATTTTCACTACTGATCGAAAAAGTAGACAGGATGGAGCATCAGTGTTTTGAAAAGAAGTGCAACAAAATTACAGGGGACATCTTGTTGGGACCACCATGAGACCTCAGCGTTAGAGTTCAAAGTGTGAGGAACGAAATGTGGCAATGTAGTAAAAAAAAACACTTTCAAAGTTTTTCCGCATAATATCGGAGGTTCTATTTTTACCCGTAACTTCATCGTCTGTACGAAGCTTTAGCGCTAAAGTGGTCCCGTCAAGATTTCTCCTCGGTCTTCAGTTTTTGCAGCGTAAAAACAATATGTTGCTCAATCCAGTGATTTTTACTCATTTCGTTATCGGCTACGAGTTTTTGACGGAAACAAGGAAAACGATTACAGAAGAGTAGAGTTCATTTCCGGGAGGATTTTGTTTGTTGGCTTGACGTCATACGAAAACCAAGAATACAGTAAGAACTTTATCTAAAGCCACCAACGGAAATTTTATCTGCGTTGTGATTGGCCCATCATTGGCCAACAGAGGTT
>NC_090892.1:6809281-6819281 GCF_036669925.1 Montipora capricornis
CACATTGGGTGATCAGTTTTCAATGCATAATAAAGGAAAAGACTAAAATAGTGCGAAGAAGTATGGATGAATTCCTACCGTTTTCACCGTAGATTCCACGACGAGAAACCCGGCGAAAACATACCGTCCTAGAAGCACGACGGTCAAATGTCACGGAGATTTTGCGTGACATGACACTCATTTAACCGTCCCAGTCTACCGTCGTGTACTATCTTAAAGTCCCTAATGCCGTGAGGAAAACCTCCTCGAATTCTTGAGACTTCTAAGAATACGTCACTTCTCTGTGATTGGCCAAATGCTCTCTCCTCCGCAGAACGTCCTTCCAAAACACGGAAGGAAAATCGAAAAGTAAACGAAACAAACTAGAGAGAAAGGAAAGCAAGGACAAGCGCGCCAGGACGACGGAAAGAGGGAGAAATCCCTCCTTCCTTTCTTCTCTCTTCCCAGTTTCCCTCGTGCTACTGTTACCAGATCTCTCTCTCTCTCTCTCTCTCTCTCTCTCTCTCTCTCTCTCTCTCCAGACCCTTCTCCGCTCTGCAGCGTGAATCAGTGAAGGGCAAAGGAGGCCTCCGCGGAGGAGAGAGGACCAAATGAGAGCCCCTTCCCACCGACACTTTTTTACATCCATTTAGAAATCACTGCTGATCCTTGCAATCTGATTGGTTCTCAGCAGTGCGATTTATTCCCAAATCGCACTATTTTTTCTCTAAATGGCACCATTTCCCCAGCCAATGAGAAAGGAACACTAAAGCAAAACAACCAATCAGATTTCAAGGTTTGTTTCACGTAACCAATCAAATGGAAGGAAAATGAAAGACAAAGAAAACCATTGTATGGCGATTTTTGCAACTTTTGTTCCCAACTGGATCAATAAAATGTTGGTACTGTTGGTTATAACCCAACTTACTTAAGCAATCTCTAAAAATTTCTCTACACCTAGTATAAGAAATCTGCGAGGGGTTCGGAGCACCACATCTCCCCGTCAGGTAAGTAACCCTCCGGGGAAATGTAATTTCTCCTTCATGCAGTATATCAAAGCAATACTGCCAAGCGCATCAGACAAGGCCAAATAACAACCGTAACAATTTATTAATACTACATGAAGCTAGATGAGGCCAAAGGGTCCTCCAACAATGCAATAAATGCCTCCTGCAAATAGGATAAGGCAAAGTGACAACCGTAATGAATGATAACTTCTCAAAGAGGCTAGAAAGAAGCTTAATGTCCTACAACAGTACAAAGCCTCCTGTAACTGTATAACACAGAGGTATTCCGCGAAATGATAAATCTAACCATTAAGCACAGCCCTTGCAAAGGCACCAGCAGATGACTCTTTGTGATAGAACCCTTCAAAGGTCTGCACAGAGGCCCAGTCCGCAGCTCCCAAGATAAGATCAGCAGACAGTCCTGCCGCGGCAGCGGCTGAGGTAGACGCTCCTCTAGTCGAGTGGCCAGTGTAATTCAATTCAATTCCGGCCATACGCAAGGCTCTTGACAGCCACCGAGAGACTTACTGACTTGAAATTGCCTTGTGCGGAGAAATAAATGACACTAATAGTTTGGTGGATTTCCGTAATCCTTTTGTCCTCTCCACAGAAACGGCAAGACAACGAATAACACAAATCTTGGGATTCTCTGGGAATGCCAAGAAAAGTCACTTCCGAGCTGGTTGACCAGGTCTGGAGTTCTTCACATGAGTGGGGAGTGAAAATTCCCATGACGCCTCTTTCCTAAGAGAATAAGTTAAGTCCAAGGCAGACAGTTCATGAGCTCTTGCTGCTGAAGTCAGTGCTAATAATAAAACAGTTTTTTAACAAAGCTGCTTTAGTGCTAATTCTTCTAAGGGTTCCAAGGACTCTAGGAATGGCAAAGCAGTCTTAACGTTCCATGTAGAACAATATCTCGGCTTAGACGAGCCACAACGGGGAGGCTTCCTAACAGAGTAGAGCCAACTGAGGTATGAGCCGGAGATGATAGCTGATCTATAAAGAGCGATCGTCCTGTATTCTAAATTGCCTTGTATAACTAAGGAGGCAAGGAATGCTAGAACCTCTGCTACAGAAGCTGAAATGAGACAGGAACCCCGTTGAGAACACTAACGTACCCATGCCCTCCAGGGGCCTGTGTACCGCTTCTAGGTAGCCGTTCCCCACGAGTGTCAACAACTTCCTTTGAAAAGCCTGTTGCTTGGTAACGTTCCCTGATAGTGGCCAAACTGTCAGATGAAGGGACTTCCACAGGGGATGGTATGCTGTTTGCTGAAATGGGAGAAACAACAGAGATTGACGCTGGGGTAGCAGCAGTGGGCGATCCACCAGCATCTGAATGAGGTCTGGGAACCATGGCTGTCCGGTCCAGTTCGGGGCAATTAGAAGGACGGCAGTTGCTTGATCCTCTTTGATCTTTCTCAGTACCCGAGGCAGAAGGACTACGGGAGGATGGATTAGACAAGTCCATTTGCTCCAGTCCAGGAGCAACGCATCGACAGCCAGAGCCCCCGGATCTGGGTACCTCGAGACATACTTGGGTAATTGGTGGTTTAAATGGGATGCAAAGAGGTTTACTTCTGGTGTGTAGAATCTCTGACAAATGGACCGGAAGATCTTCCTGTCCAATGTCCATCCGGTTCTGGTCTTGATCTGCCTGAAGGCTGTGTCTGCCACAGGGCTTGTTCAGTCACTGACTGAGAGCAGGGGAGTGCGTGCCCCCTCTCTTGTTGATGTACGCCACCGCTGTGGTGTTGTCTATTCTCAAGTGAATTTGTTTGAGAGGAGGATGTTGAGCCTCTTGGGACTGCAAAAGTGCTTTCAGAGCCAATGCTGCTGCTCGTAGCTCCAAGACATTGATGTGCCACTGCGCCTCTTCCACACTCCAATGGCCCCCGGTGGAAATTCCCTGGTAGGCTGCACCCCAGCCCGTTTTCGAGGCATCGCTACAAACTGTGAGATCGATGGGTGGAAGCTGAATTGGACAGCCATTTAGACGGCAGCGGCTCTCTGAGACCCACCACTCTAGGTGTGCCTGGGAGGTTAAGGGGACTATCACTTTCCTCGCCTGCCAATGTTGTGACACTGCCTGCAGATATAGGCGTTGAAGACCTCTGTAATGAAGTGGTGCAACAAAGATCCCTGTTTGTGAAGCATGGCTCATTTGTCCAATTAACGTGCACATAGTCCTCATTGAGCCACTCCCTTGAGCAAGGAGGTGATGGCAGGTATCCACAATGGAGGTAAGGTTTGGTTGAGGGAAGGACAGGGTCATCGTAGTGGAGTCTAGGGCAGCTCCGAGGAAGATTAGTCGTTGGCAAGGAATGGGGGAGCACTTCTCCTTCTTCACCAGAAAGCCCAGCTTTTCTAGTAAGTCTACCACTTGAGCAAAGATTTTCTGTAGCACCTTGCTCTGTTGGTATAGTAATAACATGTCGTCTATGTAGATCACAAATGAATGAAGGGGTAGTTACTAAAGAAACTGGTGCTGCGTCGGTGGGGAAGTAGTATACAAAAATTTGATTTTATCAACGGAGTTGATAATATAAATTGGCCACCGTACAGAGATTTTAAAAGCTGAATCTCTGTACGGTGGCCAATTTACATTATCAACTCCTTTGATAAAACCAAATTTATGTAGATCACAACCCATATACCCATGGATCGCAACACTGCCAGCACTGGCTTCAGTGTCTTTGTGAATGCCCACGGAGCTGAGGACAGGCCAAAGGAAAGGCACTGAAACCTCAGATGCTTTCTGCGGGAGTTATGAATGGAAAGTGCGTAATATGCATCTTTCAGGTCTAATTTCATCATGAAGGCTCCCAGCTGTATTAGGGATTTCACTACTTGCAGTCCCTCCATCTTGAAGGACTCCTTCCCTAAGAACCGGTCTAGAGCACGAAGGTTGATGATAGGTCGATAATCGTCATTTTCTTTTTGTACTTAGAACAGGGTTGAAGTGAAATGGTCGTCCTCTGGCTTGACCATATGGTAAGCATCCGAGTGGCATTTTACTCTGATTACTCTCATGTGCCATTGCCTGGGGCGCCTGCAAAGGGCTTCCATTGATACCAGCCTCGTAGCTGAAGGAACTACCAACGTTAAAATAAAGTTACTTTACCTTTACCTTTTAGAAATTTAAAAAATAAAAATTATTAAAAACTTCACGCCGCCTGAAGTGGACTGTTCATATTTCATTCAGTCCAAATGGTATATTTAACTCGCCATTTTCATAATTAGAAGTTCACTTTTGCGAAAAGAAAAAGTAAAGAACAGTTCAGTTTTGACCATGTCTAGAGAATGTGAGAAATGACACCTTCGGTTTTGTTGGAAAGAGTGTTGCCTCGAAACAAACTCAAGCTTTGCTTTCCAAAAATAAACTGCCGGTGTGAATTAACCCTTTGAACCATTCAACAACAACTTGTCAAAGGTATAGTAGCCAAAACGCGGGACCGGGGCGGGGGCCGGGGCTGGGGCCGGGGCCGGGGCCGGGGCCGGGATCGGGGTCTTGGTCGGGGTGTCTTTTTTTTCGAAATTGTTTTGTTTCAATTTTTGTCGTTATTTTCCTGTAATGTTATATTCGAATGTTCGGCATCTTTCCTTCATTTATGGTGGAAATTAGTCAAAAAAATGTGGAACATACGGAAGCTACGAAAGGGACATCTTTGTTTGTTTTTCGAAATTAAGAGAATTTCAGACTGAAATTGGAGTTTTTGTGGGGAATATACGCTAACTCCTAGAGACACTTGAAGACTCGCTGAGCTCCACATTTTAATGTTTACTTCTTAAAAGCCTTTTCCGCAACAGGGACGGATTTAGCATTTTTTGAAAGTGGTGGCCGAACAAGAATACTAATCAGCGCGCGTTAGCGTGCCTCGGTAGCGCCTTAGGCGCTACTTTCTAGGGGGGTCTGGGGGCATGCCCCCCCAGAAAATTTTGAAAATTTGGGTACTCTTACATGCAATCTGGTGCAATCTGGAAAGTAAAATATAGGGATTCCATATTGAATAAAATTATAAGTTATGGTTATAATGATGCATGGTTTGTGACTCTTCGCTCCAAAGTCACAACAGCCTTGGAAGAAGCGAATGAAGTGTCTGTATACCACAAGTGCACAGGATGGTAATCTTTACGTCTGCTTTCTTAGCCATTTTCTGAATCTTCTCATGCACTGAATGCGCGATCACTGTTTTTTGCATCCTTGCGTATATCTGCCAGCTGATCTTTCACCACGTTAATATGCCTGTATGCCTCAATAACATCCAATGTCGAACCCTGTAACGAACGGCTAAGTCCTACCCCGAATCCAAAAAGATGCTTGGCAGTGTAAAAGCCAGCAATGAACACAAGGTTCTTGATTTGATGGAACAGCACATAAGCACGTACGTGTCACAATGTTATTCTCATTGTACCTAACCAAAATATATATAATTATATATATAGACAATAAGATTTTACGTTGTTACAGTCTCTGTAAAGTAGGTTGACTGTAGACAAGTAATTCTCATCCGGTCTTCTTCGTCATTTCAAAAGGATAACATTAACGCAGGTAACGTTGAAAGCTTTTTCGCACAACTTTGGTCATACTATTAGCGAAAAATCATGCTTTAGCTAAAAAAATCAAAAGCTCCAACAGACTGCTTACAAAATTATAAAATTATTGTATATTTTGAGAAAAAATAAATCTCCGACGAACTGATAGGGGGGGCCGCGGCCCCTTCGGCCCCCCCCCTAAATCCGCCCCTGCGCAATACAATTAAAACGAAACGGAACATAAAAAAAAAAAGAAACTGAGATGTCCCTTAAGAATTTTTTATAGCTTCCGTAAGTTCCTTAATGTTTTTAACTAATTTCCACCATAAATGAAGGACAGACGCCGGTCATTCGAAAACAACAGTAAGGGAGAATAACGACAAAAATTGAAACAACAAAATAATTGGAAAAAAAAGGCACCCCGACCCCGACCCTGGCCTCGAATTTGGGCTACTACCAATTTTTTGTAGGCCAGCTACATACTCACTTAACGAGAAATGGTAGAAGATAGCACCAGTAAAGATGGACGTATAAAGAGCCTAGCATGACGTAAGCGATAGAAAGACGAAGAAGACAGTATAGTACGATGCACATTGTCCACCTTCACCCGGAAGATATCAGCAATGTGGACCCGCTCGTTGACAGAATCCAACAATGCTTAATTAATGTAAACCAAGCGCAAGGTGTTTGTCTTAAGCACATCGTAGCCAATCAACGGAGGTTTGCCTGCAACGTTATAATTTTTATCCTTATAAACTATGGTAAATTTAACAGCCATATGATGCAGCGTCATATCGGCTCCCGACATCGACCAAGGTAGATCCTGCACTAAGAAGATCTTATAAGGTAGGTATATACATCATCCTAGGGCTTTTGTAGTCATTGTTACATGGGAAATCTTGTATTGGCTCTTGACCCTACTGAAATTGTTCCATGTAAACTGAACGCAAAGGCGTTTTTACCTTCTTCAAATGTCCCTTGCCAACGGGATCATATATACGTATCCGTCTCCTCAACTAACTTCCTTTTTTAGTTTGTGTCGCAATTTACAATATTTTGTCCGAAAGCGGCGTGTCGAATTAAAACCAAAAGGGAACTGATATTCGAATAAGGAAAGTCACTCTTAATTATTCTCTCGTTTAGCATTTTTAGGAGCTAAAGCTTAAGAAACTAGCAACGGACAAATCGAAAGGGTGAGGCACGGGTTGAGGCCGCAGAACATATTGAAACCAGACAACAGCAATGAAACAAAATATATTGAAACACGAAGAATTTTTCTTAATTATCGAGCCATCTTGACAACTTGCTATTGAATGATGTCTTGATGGTTCTTGTTCTAATGGAAATTCTAAACGTTTGTTCAAGGAATTAAAAAAAAACGTTGCAGCTATTGTGCTGACTTTGTTGCAGTTTCTTCAAGGCCGGAGGCAAACTTCATTGTCTTATCTTAGCTGATAAATTACTGATATTAATTACTCATTGCTCTTTCGCAAGGAAACACGAGGTTGTTTTATACTGATAAATAACCTTTAAATAACTAAATGACAGCAACAAAAGGCTTTCTTCAACAATTCAAACAATTGAGACCTGTAAGACCACCTGTTCAAAGAAGGCTTAGATGTTGTCATCTCGAAGGTCGATGATTGCCTGCAGTGGAGTGTTGCTTGTTTTCGCCACTATTTCTAAAGGGGTGTGAGAGTCAGACGCCGTAAACGATGAACTGAAAAAGGGACAGAAATATTGAACGATCATTCTTACGCCTTGGTCATCGAAAATAAAGCGGACAGTTGCTGGCAAACTCAGGTGCATAGTTCAACTAATTTGCATATTTCCTTTTGTGATAATGAAATGAATGAATTTTCCACCGAACAGAAATTAAAGATGATATTGTTACTTTTCAGAGGACTGCGTTTAACGTAGCCCTTGGCATAATTAAAACCAACTCATTAGAGCGGTTTTCAATTGAGTGTCGAAAGTAATTAGCTAATTACTTTGGTTTTGCATCTACTTCACTCAGTGATTGGTTCAAAGTTTTTGCGCCACTTTTTCAACCAATCAGAAGTGAAACCAAAACCAATTGTGGCTCGCGCGTGCATATTTTCCCGCCTTTTGTGTCGGCTACGTGTAATTACTTCGAGTTTTGATTGGCTTACTGGATTGTTTCCGTCCCTTTTGATTGGTTAAAGTAATTACTATGGTTTTGGTTTTACGACACTCAATTGAAAACTGCTCTATGAAAAGCCCCAATTACCAGTCAATCTGTTTATATAGACCATGACAATAACCTTTGAAAAGGAATTCAAGTTGTTTTCACAGTTTCCTCCCATAACCAACTGAGGGGACTCGTTCGCCTGAAGAGAGAAATTTCGCTAATTAGCTCGGAAATAGCTACATTCTGCAGAAAAAAAAAACGCGGAGAATTGCTTGATACAGGTTGGAGGTAATTCATCGCATGATTATATCTTTGCAAGAGAAAATTAGGGGACAGAGAGGGAGGCTCAAGGCGTTGGCCGGGATATGTTATGTCCACGAAAGTTATTTTTAGACGAGCGGAAGTCTTTGTTCTAGGGGAAGTCTGTCTTCCGAGACGTCCGCATGCAGTCTTGCTTCGCTCTCAGGTTCTTAGTGAGAAGAGAAAATGATGGCGTACGTGGAAGGCTGATGAATATATATTTTCTTTCAAACATCAGACCGAGGTTGGCCTGCATGCGGACGTCTCGGAAGACTTCCGCTCGTCTAAAAATAACTTTCGTGGACATGACATATCCCAAGGGCTGGACCGGGAGCCTCCTTCTCTGTCCCCTCATTTTCTCTTGATCTTTGGTGTTGCTTATCTTTCAAAAAGTGGTGAAATTCTGGAGATATCTAGACTATTCACAGTCCCCTATTTTTCTGTTTGATCGTTGGGATCGAGCACGAACTTCCGCCATCTTTACTGGGTTGCAATAGGCAATCCAGTCAGAAAATTCGTCTTGCCTGTCACTCCCCTGCTAAGTGGTGTCTTTGTGCATAGAGTCTTCTGTGCGTATTTGTTAGGTTTGAGGGGGCTGGAGTAATGCGTAGATTTCTCTGGTGCACACAGGAGAACATTTAATTATTAACCTGCAATGGCGTCGAAAGTCATTGTAGCGCGAATGGCGTTTTAGTGCATCTTTAAACAAAATATACATACCCTTATGGAGCTCAAGAATGGAACGTCAATTGGATAAACAAGACAGGCGGTGAAAAATAAATATCTGGAATCTTTAAAGCGACGAGTAATGGTTTTCGACAACAATTTCATTTTTCGCCGTTGGATATCAAGTGAGCTTCGTTTCTAATATTTTACTAACTTGGTATTATATACAACACTGAAATCAAATGGCAATTCCTTTATGGATCTAACAAACATTGAAGGAATCGAACGCCTTGAATGCATCACAGTGTTAACTGAAGTCGCCTCTTAGTTTTCTGGCAAGTTACATTCATTTTGTACTCAACTCTGCAAAGGTAAAAAAAATCAAAGCCTTGTGATTACCGTTTTACAAGCAAAGGTTTTGTTTTAAGTTTAAGTGAATCCCCACGACACCGCATCTCGTAACCAAAACCGCAACTCTTCATTCTTCAGCGAAGAATGATTTAGCCCAGCTAACGAGGCTCCGGGAATGTCATCTTCGGTAAGAATAACTGAGTCATTCACTGCACTACTTGAGCACGCCATTTTAGGAGGATTTAGCTCTGATAAGACCGGAATATCGTATATCTTTTTTCGGAAAAAGTGAGATTATTCTATTAGCCAGAGACGTGGAATAATCTCACTTATTCCGAAAAAAGATAAGGATAAGACACCTTTGGAAAACCTTAGACTAATTTCATTACTCAATGTTGATTATAAAATTCTTACTAAGGCAATCGCAAAGAGATTAGAGAAAATACTTCCCAAAATAATAAACCACGACCAAACTGGCTACATTAACGGTCGCTTTATTGGGGAAAACATCAGGTTAATACAAAACATTATGTCCTACACAAAAACTATGGAAAAAACAGGAATCGCAATTTTTTTAGATTTTCGGAAGGCTTTTGATACAATTGAATGGAATTTTATTAACGCTTCCCTAAAGCTCTTCAATTTTGGTCCTGATCTGCTAAACTGGCTTGCTATATTATATCACCAAGTCTCAAGCTGTGTTATAAACAACGGCCACGCGGCTGAATTTTTCCCCCTACAACGGGGGGTTCGACAAGGATGCCCGTTATCGGGCCTCCTGTTTGTGATTGGAATCGAGCTTTTTGCCAGGGCCTTAAAAAATGCTAGTACTATCCACGGTATAAACGTTGGCCAAAAACCAATTAAAATCACGCAGTACGCTGATGACACCACGGTTTTTGTTCGTTTAACGGGAGTCAGTAACCCAATTATTGAAACTTTTAGAAGAATTCAAAACAAACTGTGGATTGGAAATCAATACCTCTAAAACAGTTTTCTGAAACAATTT
>NC_090892.1:6824281-6836781 GCF_036669925.1 Montipora capricornis
GGCCTCGTTGCCGGATGTAGTTTATTGTTAGTGTTAACTAAACACTAACTTACCCAAGTTTTAAGTTCTGATTTTAAAAAGACACTTGTTTATTTTAGCTGGAATTTTCTTATTTATTGGTCCGCCATTACTAACTTTAAAATCTTGAGAGAGCTGGGTCGAGGAGGAAATGACGTCAAACACTCACTAGTTTAAGAATGCAATGCGTGTGTACGCGGCCTAATTCATATGCAGCACGGGAGTTTTGGGCTTTCAGACTTTTCAACCCGTGTTTTGCATATATAATAAATTGCGTTTACACGCTGAAATTTTAAGCTATTGAGTAAATGACGTCATTTTCTTTAGATCCAACCCTCTGAGTTTCAATCGGCCAGTTTTGAACGTGAGTAATGAACCATGAAATCCAAAACTAACACTCAAAATAAACAGCCTTTGGATAAAACTCAAAGCTCAAAATTTTGCCAGTTAGGTGTTAAGCGAACACGCTTTCAAAATCAGAAGAAAAAAAGGAAATGATTTTTTGATCATAGTACCACTTTAAATAACAATGACCACAATCAGGTTTCTTGAGCCGGCGAGACTGAGCACCTCCCAGCAAACCATTGTTGTAACGAAAACCATGGTCATTGCTGTCTAAGGTCTTCCTCGGTAAAACGGGAAATAGGGGACTGTGAACAATCTAGGAGATATCAAGTGTAATTAGAAAATGAAATTTTCTGTTGATCTTGGAAGGACTTTCTATCCGGCTATAATCAGTGAAAGTTTAAACGAGCAATATAGTTTTCGAATTCTTGGACCATAACAACTAACAACCAGTTTATACGATTCAATATCAAACTAAAATGAGGTCCTTTCATTTGATTTACATAGGTGTTGAATTAATACAACCGGCTGAAATGAACTGAAAACGACGATGCAGGTTTACAAATTATGATACACAGACTTCCTGGATAATTTCATCTAATACTAGGAGTTTCAGTGTGAAAGTGAGTGCTGGCGTGGAAACTGGGAGCAGTGACTGGTATTTTTCTTAAAACAGCTGCAAATTTTTGAAGCAAGAGGGTACCGGAAATGTGCGTGAAAGAAAAAAGGTTTGAATATCTTTTTGCAAGGTGCGTCACCCGCTCATTCGAGTGCACGCGCGAGTGAAGCTACAGGCCAACACAAACGGATTTAGGTGACCATTAAACCGTGTGTGTACAATTCTCGTTGTTTTCGTGAATAGGGGATGTTTATTTATTTTCCATATGTATCCATATGTATAGGAATTAGGAGAAAGGTGAACGAAATTAGCGGTATTTGTTTACTTTGCATCGTGAGCTGACGCGAGCAGCTTTTAGAATTGCGTGTGTGGCTTTACGAAATAGTTTCTCCTTTTTTCAATCAAATGAACATATTCTGTCTTTAGATACAGTTAGGGTAATCATTTCAAGACGAAATTTGGCTAGATTATTAAGTACCCATCGTAGATTTCTCACATTATGTTTTCCTCCAAAATAACGTTAACGTGGCAACGATATAGACCTAATCGGCTAACTCAATGTTGTACCCAATTCAAACCCTTTGGGAATAAAACGTTTTGTTCCAGGTATTTCCATATCATTTAAATATGAATGCTACATTATCATGCAAATACGATACACAAAGAATCTTACTCCAGGGAGATTTGAATTGGGTACAACATTGAGTTAGCCGATTAGGTCTATTAGGCATTTATTTGAGCCTTAAAAATCAACATATGTTGTTTTTTTTGGAAGAAACGGGATGGCAAAATTTTCCCATTCAGTGTTACCAGATAATGTTAGAAATACTCTCTAAAATATTTCAAATTCAACAAAATCTGTAGGCCAGTTTTTCGGAAAAATCAGTTTTTTTGAAACGTCTTTAATTTTTTTTAAATTTGAAAGACAAACGTTTTAAATTAATCTAAGCTAACATGCAAAAAATGAAAAAAACATTCACCGTCCGGAAGCAGAGATATAAACGAGTAAAGTTGCAAAATTAGGAAAAATGAGGGGGTTACAAATCGGCATTTACGCATGCGTCACGCGCTCATTCGAGTGCACGCGCGAGTTGAGCTAAAGACCAACACAAACGGATTTAAGTGACCATTAAACCGTTTGTATAGAATTTTCGTCGTTTTCGTGAATAGGAGATGTCTATTTATATTCATATCTATAGGAATTAGAAGAAAGGGGAACGAAATTAGCGGTATTTGCTTATTTCTTGTGCCCCATTTGAATTACGAGCTGACCCGAGCAGCTTACGAATTGCGTGTGTGACGCGGGCGCGCTCAGCCGAAAACCCTTTCGAGCCTCCTTAAGTTATTTTTAGACATGGCGTCCAGTTCTTCCGAGGATGTTACTCGCGTGATGCGTGGACTGCCCAAGCCACTTTCTCGAAACTACCTGAGAGAAATGGCTGGAAATGTGGTGAAAAGTCGTTTATATGTTTTGATTTCCAAGAAATGCTTCGTAGCAAAGATGATTTCTGCACTCTCAGCTGTCTTTTTGTTCGGCTGGGCCTTCGTCAGCTTTGTGCTCTTTGGCTGTTTTTTCGTTATTTTGCCGTTTATCCGGTTTTAGGGGAATTTTGCGACGGCAACGAGAACGTCACAAATTTGCATATTTAGTGGGCAAAAACAATAGCTTTGCACACCCTGCACGTGCGTTTTTTACTTTTGTCCATTTGTTTGCCGTCGTCAGCAAAACAACAACGTGAAATAGCCAAATTTGAAGTTTTATGAAGAACGTCAACACTTGAGGATAAATTTCCATTTTCTACCCTAAATTAAGTGCCATTCCGACCAGTGTCATTTTTGAGGAACTACCACACCCTTGTCATATTTAAAAGGTTGAAATAGTCATGAAGTGATTAAAATAACGCGAATTTATATTTTGACATGACGTTCTCGTCGCCGTCAGCGTTGTCATTGCTTAAGGACGTTCGCGCCCAAAACGTTCCCACGAACAGATTTTTTAAAACTTGCCAAGCAGAAAGGTAATGATCTACTTTTGCCAAAAAGGCAAAAAAATGGGAGGTCGCCGTGCTCGTTTTCGAGATCATTATTCTGTCTTAGAAGCTTGCGTTACTTTAATCCGATCTTAGCTTTCAACTGTCAACAATAAAAAAGCTACATTAGTGAAATTTAGATCAGGTAAACGTACTCAATTCAACATAACTAATATAACTAAACAACCTTTTGCAGCTGATGTCTTTTTCTGAGGCGAAATAGACCTTGAAAAACGATACATACTAGTTCAAGAAAGAAAACTATGGTCGCACGAGAGCATAAAAGGCGAAATATTTGTAACTTCTCATGTACAGATTTTTTTTGTTTTTTTCTTAAAATGGACAAAATCAGGAGAGGAAGTGATCTACGGAAGGAAAAATGGGGGTCACAGAGCATTCAAGAGAGTAAAATCGCTGCGAAGTTCTCAAAGCGATTGTCTATTCACACTGTCACGCCATTGCATGACATTTCCGGGAAGACCTGGGTCCACAGCTATCCCATGATGCCACATGCTTTCACGTTCCATTCTTGTGGAAAATGTTTGCGCCTTTAGCATCGTGTTTACCTTCCTGGTCTGCGATGAATGACGTGTGCTTGACACGCGCAAAAAAATGCGCAGTAGCAATGGGCGCGAACGTCCTTATAAGCTAACAAGCAAACCGCAACGGCAACGGCAACGAGTACAATGGCTGTGTAAGCGTGGGTTGTAATCCTTTGTTCATTTATTTGCCGTTCTTTACAAAACAACAACGTGAAATGACCACATTCTGCATATTCGAGAAAACGTGAACTACGACGGCCAATTTTTAGAAATTCTTTTCGACGTTTGATGCCGTCTCTATATTCTGTTTGGGATATTTCTGACAGTGGTAGAGAACTGAATGAATCTAGATTCGTAGGTTGAATATAAAGTGGCTGTTTCAATCGACGTTGTCTCCGGCGTTGTTGCCATTGTTCCTTAAACTGCTTATTGCTGCCTTGGCGGCGAGCGTCTATCTGTGTAAACTTCGGCGTTTGTTCGCTTTGCACTCGTGTTTCTACTCATTTCTCTGCCGTTCATTCAGTTGTTATTTTTTGTGCAGACTAAGTCTGTCTCTTATTTAACTAGTATTTAAGTTTCGAAATGTATTAAAACATAGCAAGAGCCGAAGCTCCTTTGCTTGTGATTAAAATATCAAAGAAGACATCCTCACGGCCTTGGAGGTTTCTCTTCGCTTTTAAACGAAAAGAAACGAAACATAAACAAATCCTCCTCGAAAACATCCACGCAACGCGCGAGTAACACCCGTGGAAGAACTGATAATAATAATAATAATAATAATAATAATAATAATAATAATGATGATGATGATGATGATGATAATAATGATAATGATAATAATAGACATGGCGGCAAATAGCGAGGACGTGTGAAGAAGTTGCTCTTAGAAGTTACAAGGGGAAGAAGGGGAAGTCGAAGCTGAGAAAGCTGAAGAGGCTTTTCTGGAGCAAGAAAAAGAACGAAGACGCTAGAAGGATGAATAGGGTGAGTTCCAACTAGACCCTGGAAGAGTATATGCGAGTTTCAAAGAGACTGTGAAAGATCCAGTTATGAGCATGGGCAGCAGGATAAGGAAATAACTCAAAGACTATTCATGGGTGTGAACGAGGCGTCAAGTTTTTGGAAGGCTCTTTGGGAGTCAGAAGGGGACGGAAATATAGAAGCAGAGTGGCTAGATGAGATCAGATGTGTGATGAGGGAGAATATCCCGGTTCATCTACCAGAGGGATCTTGAGCAAGCTAAGAGAGTGATATTGAATAAGAGGAACTGGAGCTGAGTGCCCCAGGCCCACACCGCATCGTGAACTATTGGTGGAAGAGAGTGAACATTGTCCATGATGGGATTGCGAGAGCATCTCAGGCTATAGCGCAGGAAGACCAAGAGATTCCGTTATGGTTTGCTGAGGGAAAGTCTTCGCTTTTACCAAAACCTGGTGAGTTTACGAGCGCCAATCAGAGGCCTATCACATGCCTTAACACTATTTATAAGTGGTTTACGTCATGTGTATTGAAGCCTGTAGACAGCCATTTGGTAGATAACGATTTGATGGAGGGAGATCAGCGTGGAGCAAAGCAGAATTGCAGCGGGACAACAGACAATTTACTTATCGACCGCATGGTGTGTCTTGATAGTCAGCGCGGGCGACGAAATGTAAGCATGGCGTGGATTGATGTCCGGAAGGCCTACGATTCGGTAGACCATAGATGGCTGAGGGAGATGTTTAGCTTACATCGCTTTCGTAAGTGGATCGGGAGATTGATAGCGAGACTCAGTGATAAATGGAACACCAGGATAGTTGTTAGAACCCAGGAGGACTTGGAAGCGTCAGAGAGGATCTCTTTTCGCCGAGGTCTCCCCCAGGGTGATGCCTTGTGTCCCAAACAGTTTACTCTATGCCTAAATCCCATCGCCTGGAAGTTACGGGCGATAGAAGGCTATCGTCTGTCTAAAACGCTGAATGCAAACATCACTAACCTGTTGTATGTTGACGACCTGAAGGTTTACGCTGCATCGGAAGGAAAGTTGGAAAGAGGATTGAGAAATGTTAAAGGGGCCATGAACCCACTAGCGTCAACTGATCTGCTATACCTCTCAAGACAAGCCGGTGGGCGAGGATTGAAGTTGGTCGAGGCAGAGTAAAAGGCTACGAAAATCAAGGCAGCGGTGAGGCTTTACCAAAACAAAGACCCAACCATCGGTCTCGTAAGGCAGTTTGAGGAGAAAGCGGACTGAGAAGAAGGGTAGTAGGCGTTCCTTGGTCAGATATGCACAAACGTATGCAGAGGAGCTGGGCATGAAATTAGAGTTACAGTTTATTTTATATATACTGAGATTTTCGCATCAAATTTTGCTGTGTGAAAAGGCGTTTCGGATTTTACTTCGACCAATCAGAGAGGCGAGACGAGTTTCTCACACGTGAAAAAATCGTTTCGTCCAATCACAAACAACGGTTTAAGCGAATTGTGTTTTCGCGGGCTTTTTCGCGGTCATCGCGGTCATTACAGTACCGCCCTACGCAGTGACAAACTAAACTTTTATTGCCTTACCAATTTGGAATTTGCTTAATTCGTTATTTTCAAACGAGCAGTTCCATATTTAATTCAGAATTGAGATGTTTGCTATCCTTTGCACCAATTATGATTTTTGATTGGTGATATTTTCACATGTCGATTTTAGTAAAAATTTAATTTTTCGAAGAGAATTTAATACAGGAGTTTTGTAATTATTTTAGAAAACTAATTAAAGCTGGATAAATAAATTACAGCATGGAAAGCGCTTTGTACGGGATTTCACCTTCGTTGGTTTTGTATCAGAAATCTCACTCGTTCGCTGCGCCCACTCGTTCGATTTCAGATAGTTCACCAACTCGTGTGAAAATCCCGTACGCGCGCGCTTTCCATGAAGTAATCTCTATACCCGCTACCATCAGGGTTATCAGACGAAGCTGAGAGTATAGAGGGGAAGAAGACTACACCGTGGGTCAAAGAAGTTTTGCTTAACAAACGCTGTGAGAACATTCGACAACAGAGATGGCAGGGGAAGCTAGTGACGGCAAGATGAAAAGAGGAAGATCTGGATAAAGAGTGCTTCTCGTGGTTGGTGGAGTAGAGGATGGCGCCGACGCACTCAATAGCAGGGATCAACGAGTTATACGAGCAGCTATTATCAACCAAGCTGTACCACTCTAGGAAGACCAAGACTCGGGAGGACCGGGATGCCACGTGTAGAATGTGCGGGGAGCTCAAGAGTCCGTGGGGCATGTGCTTGCGGGTTGTAATGCACTTGCCCAGACAAAGTACCTTGCGAGGCACAATGCAGCACTATCTTCTAATAGAAACGACCCCTCCTTGGTACTCCCCAATACAGCCAAAACCAGTGTACGAGAATAGCCAAGTTACAGCTTACTGGGATGTCCGTATACGCGTACAATACAGAAGTAAAAGCTAACAGAGTAGATGCACGTTTTGTAGACAAAGGAAGCAAAATCGTCACTTTACTTAAGAGATGAGCTGCCCTTGGACAGAAAATCGTCACCAGAAAGACCAGGAAAAGACACAAAAGTACGCTGCTCTACGCTAGGAGCTTAAACAGCAATACCCTGGATTCGAGATACGTCAAGCCAACTCAATTGTAAGTGTCTCAGGGGGATACTCTAAGAACGTTGGAAGGAGTGTTAGAGAAACGTTAGGTGCAAAGAGAGAGAAAGAGAAGTCCACCGCCAGATGCAGAAAGCTGTCCTCAGCGCCGGTATGAACATCGCCAGAACCTTTAAGGTTCTTAGTTAGCTTAGAACTCCCGCACAAGCCGCCAGCGAGCTACTTATAGCACTCATATAGTTTTTTATAATGTATTATTTATCTAGATTATTGATTTTAAGTGACTTTTTTTCCTTTTATAGTAGATTAGCAATTTCACGTAATTTTATTATGTAAATAAGACCTAGGCTAGCCACGGTCAACGCCAATCCTGAGTGAGTAGGATCGGAAACCAGACGTGTATATGCTGCCATAATAATAATATTAATAATAATAATAATAATAATAATAATAATAATAATATTAATAATAAGGATGATGATGATGATGATGATGATGATGATAATAATAACATTAATAATTTATTACATTTATGTGTTCATATTTACCATGTTGAGAGATGAAACGTGCAGAGAGATTCTGAACCCTGGTGAAGTGCTTTAGCGTTGACTCTGGCAGACCATAGACAATTGCATTGCAATAATCAAGTTTAGATGTAATCATTGTATGAACCACTGACTTAGCTGTAGTCTCATTAATACAGCGTCTGATCTTGAACATATTTTCAGCGTGCAGAAGCATTTCTTTGCGACATTTCGTACATGTTGTTTTAAGGTTAAGTCACTGTCAAAGTCAACACCCAGAAGGCGAACACACTTGGTGATATCAACTTCCTCGTTACCAACAGTGAGTGATTGTAGTTCCATCAGATTACGTCGAGGTCCCTACTGCCATTATTTCAGTTTTACTGTCGTTTAACTTCTGCATGTTGGTTGACATTTATTGCTTGATCTCAGCAAGAGGAATTTTCATCTTGCACTTCGTCATAGAAACATTTTCCGTCGACAACGCGATGTTAAGTTGGCAGTCATCTGCGTAAGCACGGAACGTGACACCAAGACTACGAGCGATATCACCAAGTGGGACCATATACATTGTGAACAGTTTTGGGCCTAAGACTGACCCTTGGGGCACCCCAAAATTTTAAACCTTAAATGGCCTTAGAATCAGAGAGTATTCCGTCAATGGCGACTCTCAGCCTCCTTCCATCTACATAGGATTTGATTCAGTGATGGCATCAACCAGTAATTCCAAAGCCGCAGATAAATCCAATGATATAAACAGAACACACTCGTTACGATCGAGTGACAGTGTGATGTCATTGTATATCTTGCACAATGCCGACTCTGTAGAGTGGCTTGCTCGATAGGCAGATTGCATAGGTTCGTCGAGGTTGTTGGTACTTACAAAAAAAAATTAATTAAAAAAATTAAACGTCACCAGTCTGCTGCGCTATTCCTTAGTGGTGCATCCCTCCTAAGAAAAATCCTGGATCCACCCCTGTATGTTGAATCGAAAGATGGAATCAAACCAGTAGAAACTTTCGGCCCGGCTAATAAATGAAGAGATTCTTTACCATGAACCGTTTTAATCTTTCCCTTAATTTTCGTCTTTTAGAATGCACGAGGACAAGAGAAAAGGACAGACAACTTGAGAATGCCGAATGAAACAGGAACACATGATGCTTCGACGAGGTTGAATAACACGTGGCTTGCAGTTTACGTCACTGAATTTGCCGTCATATTTCTAATAAACGGCTTCACTATCATCACCTTTGCAAGAAATCCCCATCTACGCAAGCGCACTACGTACCTGATCATAAACCTGGCTGTGGCTGATTTACTGGTGGGGGGATTGTCAGGGCCCTTGCATATTTACCATACCCTAACCTTTAAACCTGACAGTGGATTCAGTTGGAGAAAATTCACAGTGTTGTACTTCGACAACGCGTTTACAGCTTGCTCCCTGCTCAATCTTGCCTTGCTGTCGTTGGAACGCCTCCATGCAACTATTTTTCCTTTCAGACACTCTCGAATGATGAACTCGGTTTACTTAAAAGCAGTTATTTGCATTTGGCTTTTAGCTCTTATCCCAGCGTCCGTAGATGCTGCGCTATTCCTTACTGACTCAAAAGCCAGCCAAATCGTTTGGGCTTCACTCATTATAATTGTCCTTTTGATCATTATAGTCTCCTACATGATTATTACTTTTAATGTAAAAAGAAACGTCCTTCCACAGCTATCTGGTGCAAGGGCCTCCGATAGGAAGCTGACAGTCACGTTGTTCATCGTCACTGCTCTCAGTACACTGGCTATTCTTCCGTGGTTTTTTGACGCCGTCCTCGGTGTAAGAGGATTCAACGGACTTTCCCCAACGGCAAAATTAAATATCCACCAGTCCATAAATGTCTTGTTCTACGCCAATTCCTTTGTAAATCCTTTAATTTATACCTTACGAATGCAAGAGTTTCGGAAAGCCGTGCGAATCTGGTGTCGCAAGACTAGTGAGAGACAACGTCAGTCTTTCCAGATGAGTTCTATATCACGGATAACAGCATTGCCGGATGCTCAAGTTCCGGTCAACAGTAGTTGAACTGACCACTTTGAAGATAGCTCTCAACTGAACATAGGGAAACACGAAATATCTGCCGTGATGCGCTAATCACATCCGACTTTAGCTAATCTGGTGGAGCACGGTTAACGCTCACTATATAAACATCACGAGGAGACCCATTTAAGCCAACTTCCTCTTTACAACATACCGCCGGCGATTGTTTGCTCGGAGATATTCGGAAAAAGACTGAGATCTCCGGCAGAATTCGACCCTACGACTTTCCGATTGATAGCTCGGATCCTCTACCACCGAGCTGAATTTTCATTCGGAGTGTTTGGGTGAAACGTATTCCGTGATACTGCTAGAACTGATGATGAATTGTTCAAATGGTGCATTCACGCAATTATAGCGAAGAAGAAGGTGACATTGCTGCTGGCGTTGGGGCAAGGATTGTTTTTCCTGTCCGGTTAGGGTTCTGTGTATGTTTGCATGAGAATTTTATTGAGAGGCTAGGGACACTCGAATGACATTCATATATAGCCTGTATTTCTGGACTCCAGTCATTTTGAACTAACGAGAAATTAAAATTAAGAGGACACTCAGTAATGTACGGTTTCCTATAAGGGACATGCATTCCAAAAACTATATACTTATCTAGCATTGCTACTTATTTTCTAGCGGTGCTACTTATTATCTAGCAGTGTCAATTACAAGTACTCCGGCTTCCCAATCGACTCTCACATCCGGCTACGGGCGGATCCCTTCCATGGGGATAACTTGTAGTTATGGCACCAAAGCTGAAAGAGGCGGTCTTCTATATTTTATCAGCCTGTCTTCGAGGGAGATGTTCAGCTCCACAGTACATTTCTTTCGTTCCACAGACGGCATTTTGCAGCGAATAATCCCTCTTGGCCTTATATGCCTTATCTCGCAGTTACATGTCGCTGCACTGTGAATAGTCAAGATGCCAATCACCTACTCATGATTGACTTAAGTCATATTTTCCACTGCCTGCTCAGCTGACACCGAAAATTGCTTTTATCTGTCATCGACCGTGGACTGAGAAAACTTTCAACAGTTACTGTACACTTGCTATGGAGCATCCCACGAGAGGATGTCTCATTGTAGCTCATTGTAGATCATTAGCTAATTTTAGCTTGTAATGTAGCTCATTGTAGGTCATTGTAGATCACTGTAAGCCATTGTAGACCATTGTAGGTCATTGTAGTAGGTCATTGTTGCTCATTGTTGGTCATTCCTTGTTTTAGTAACTACGATTTGTTTAACCTTTTTCACTGCACACCAAAGATACCGCATGTAAGCAAATGGCTCGTTTCTCGTAAATTAAAAGATGATTTCTTTCCAGAACTGAGAAAAAAGATGAAGATGATTAGAAAAGCTATTATCACTGTCTAGTGTTGAGTTGTTCTTAAATTTCAAAAGTTAAAATCTTGTACCGAAGAAGTTGGGTACACTGAACTCCCTCAAGAACCGTGTAACTTAATTTTAGTCGTATTTTTATTCTCTCCGCTAGAGGAGGAGGAGCGTTGCGAGACGAGACTAAAAACGGCTGCGAGGGAGACTAAGGGTGGGTTTGGTTGTCCCTTTTCCGGAATAGGAACACATGGAATAGAAGTTAGAAATCCTTCGTTTTTACGGAGATTCACATGAAAATTGTCAAACACTTGCTAAAATGCTATTTTCAACATATCTTTATCATCCTTGTTGCTTCACAACGCCAGACCTACCATTTTAAATCATCACTTCACGTATTCTCATTCCGGAATAGGGTCAATCGAACGCGCCCTAAGTTAAGAAAGGAAAAATAAGGAAACGAAAGAATCTTCTGGTGTGCTTAGGGAATCTGCAAAGATTGTGAATAAACAGCAACTGAAACAGGAACCTTGAAGGAAACCATTCGAGAAATGATTATAAGCGACAATCAGCCCGGAGGTCAAATTTTATAATGCAATAGAGTCTGTTTCGATGGTTTTGTTCAGGTTTTTATAGCTGTTTCGTGTGTTCCGGTGGTTTCATTTCGCTGGGTTCGTTCCGTTGTTTCAGTGGTTCCGGTGGTTCCGTTTCGGTGTTTCGAGTTTTAGTACATGCCATCCTGTAAATGCCAAGAAAGAAAGTTTTATTTTCGCTCTGCATTAGAAAGCCACATGGCCTTCTTTAACAACACCTGTGATTCGCTATTAAAAACAATAAGCACAAACCGCCAATGAAAATAGAATGAGAAGTAAACTAGTGCCCAGGACAGCGCAAGCTAAGGCACAAAGGACGCCTTGTTCTTTGTGTAGCCCAATTTCAAGGTAAATAGACGTCAGAAGGCCTGTAAAGGGAGTGTAAATGTTTCTGTACTTCTCTCGTTAGACCAGTTTATATCCATCTTTATATCTATGCCTCAAATATTCTTACTTTTAAATGCTTCATAATAATTACATGTATATTACTTCCAACAAAGGCACTTGCGGATTAGGCTTCCAAAGCATGACTTGTTAAAATAAAAGTGAAATCTTGATGTATGATACAATGTACTTCAATTTTGTTGGGTTTAATATCAGCACTTTCACCATGTGCACCAAATACTTCAAATGACACTTCTTCATCATCACTTTCCAGATGCACTTCATCAACTTTAGAAGGCACTCTTGAGACTGCGGCAGTCAAGGAGGTCTTGAGTGTTGTTTTGCACTTGGAATTTAACTTTGGGCCAACTTTTGCTCTTTTAATTCTGGTCTGGTCATCCCTTTAATATGAGTAAAGGAAAACAATTGCTTTAATTAACATATA
>NC_090892.1:6846781-6871781 GCF_036669925.1 Montipora capricornis
ACAGAACAACCAGGCTACCATTACTACATATTTCTGGACGATGACGTAAAATTCATGTTTAACGAGTTGACATCGCTTGACTTGGAGAAGAAACTGCCAATGCAATCATTTCACCAATGACTTTTACATTACGAGCCTGCAGTGGGTGTTGTAGATTGGCTTGGTTATCACGGTGCAGTGTGGACTTTCGAGCAAAGAAGGTGTTATGCGGCATTCGAAATGACACATCTTTATCTCTGCCTGTTGTATGGTAAGACGCCGCTTTCAACGCTTTTCACTATAAGGCTGTGGCTGACATTTTACCATACGACACACAATAGGATGATACGAATTAGTGGTTCTCCCAAATTGTCGTCATTACGCTCGTTAACTTGAAATTCAGAAGCCAAGCTTTGCTATACGTACCAGAAAGCGCTAAAAACCAAAAACATCGCCCATATCCTCGTCAGATGAGTAACAAAACTTTCTCTTTTAATGAAAGAATGCGCACTTGTATAGAGTAAGCCGAACGGGAATCGCCTACAGTTTATCAAAACCGATCTCGGTTTAAGGAATTTAAGGCAAAATTAATGGAGCATGCGGTAAACTCTTCAACCTACTGCATGAAGGTGACCCCAAATCTCCCTATTATGCCGTACACACATTTCAACTGAACGTCAGGATAAAAGGACAGAACGGCAGGTAGTGGCTAAAGTAATTATAAACAAAGGCTTTTACATTTAATATAGTAGATCAAATCCTGATGAATTTTTGGAGCTGTTAAACCAGCAGAAAGAACACTAGGTTGAAAGGAAATACTCATGAACACTTGATTTTAGCATTTAGCACTCTGTGCATTAATTACGTGTGGCTGTCTTCCAAGATTTAAAGTTTGCAAGTAACGGAGGAAGGACTCAAGTCATTAGGCTCCGACTGCGGACAAATTTTTCTATACAGTGATTAGCAGTATTTTCGCATTTGTTGTTATCGTAAGTTACAGGGGGTTATGGAAAACTAGTAGCTCTGGGTGCCGATGAATTTTGCCACAAGGGCCACCCCAATAGCGCTTTGCACTATTACTAAAAATACATAGACTCAGACATTTCGATCTACTAAAAGGAAATGTATGAGTGAGGTAAGCAATAGTGAATGAAAAAGAGGAAAACTTAATAAGTCTGTGGAGTTGGTTTCTAAAAAAGAGGTAGAATGGTCAGTACTAAACCCTGTTGATGTAAGTTGGACTCACAGTATCCAGATAAATGACCATAAATTGCCGAAATGTCTCAAAGATTTGCAACAATCAGCGGAGAAAGTCTTCATACCGCTGCCAAAACCATCCTAAAACATCGAGAAATGAAAGCCTTGGTTAATCGATTGAACGCGGAAATTCTTAACTGTGAAAAACATGTCATTTTGTGCTGTACAAAGTATATGACAAAGAAAAATCCATGAAAGATATGTTAGTCAGAGTAAAAAAGACAACCATTTGCGAACAGTAGGAGCAGCGTAGGCCCATCAACACTTTTCCAACGTTCCAATCTGTCTACGGAGTAGAATAGGGAACAGAACTTGCACTATGGTACCATTTCCTTCCATCATCAAACCTTTTTTTGTATTTTCGCCGCAGACCAACGACCCTTATCGACGCTCGGATCAAGCGCTTGGTAACTTCCACTGTTTACAAGACCTATTACAGCCCCTCACCTGTTTAAAAAGGTCGTCACCTTTGCCCTTCAATTTTAACCCCCTACACTTTAAACACCGTTCTAGCTGCTCAATTCTGCATTGTTCTGGTTCTCTCTCCAGAATAGAGCTAAGAACACGGTCGACGTCGCATAAAACCGAAAAGATTGAAGCGAATATTATGCCTCATTTCCCTTGTGACTCTTACAGACTTAACCTTGTTTGTCTGAGTCACTTGCGGGGTCTGTAATTTCATGACGTCATTAGTGCAAAGCGCTATATTAACTTCGTGTTAGCTTTTTAGTGCCACCCCTTTAAATATTGCGCAACGAGCCAGAGATAACCGGAAGAGAAAATACCCTATTAGGGTGGATGTGTTCTGGATACCACAGTACAAAGGTAAGAAGTGGTCGAGTAGATAAATGATAGGTATGAAGAAAGCTGAAAACGCACATACGTATATCTAGTAATTTATACTCCACATGATTGCTGCAGGGAAGTGATAGCAACGGTCAACATCAACGCGAGGTCATTATTTGAACCACTGAGACCGGTGTTGCAACGTGATACAGCGTTCTCTGCAGCGAACCTATCAGAAACACCATGATCAACGTGAACGAGCATCTTTCCTAATGCTCTCATTGTCTCTTACAAGAAGAACAAATGACTCAAGGACTTTTTAATCAGGATTTCAATTCCAACCGGCTCAAACTTGAAACCACCTAAACCTAGCAAATCCTGGAAACGCACTGGTTTCCTACACGCGACAAAGTATTGCTAAAACCCTGACACTATTACACTCCATTTCAGCTTTATAAGTGGCCTGTTTCTTTCTGACCTGCTTCAACAATTAAACTGATGGCACAAAATAGAAAGATCACGACCTCTCAGGCCACCTCAAGTCGGAGCCCTATTTCTTTCGCCTTTAAAAAGTAAGCGGATTTATATATTTATTACACTTCATGGCACATAAGTACGAGGAAAGAAAGTAAACATGAAGTAGTAAATAAAATAAAATACAAATAACAATTATGAATAAACCTTATTTTGGAAGGGCCATAGGAGGGAACGCTAAAGAGCCACAAACTCCATACCAGGCGAATCTCCACAAGTAAAAGATACAGATGCATTAAAAAAAAAAACAAATCAATGAAAATAAAAAGAAAAAAAAACAAAACAATGATAATGATAAGAGCAGCGACCATCGAAACGCGAGGACGTGAGTTCTCTAGCTCTTCTTAGAACACCATATTTGACGCTTAAATAATGCGTATGGTCACAATATCATTGCTGATCTTGATCAACATTTACGAGATCAATATGCCACGGCAAGAAGAAGCGCAACACGCTCGAAACCTAGCTAATACTTCAAATTTAGAAGATGGAGAAACAAGTGCTGTACAACAACGCGTTAAAGCCAAGTGGACCGTGGAAATACACTGCCTTACTAGAGTCAAGAAAAGAAGCTGAACAACTACACTACACAGAAAACTGCCCCAGGAAGGACAATGGGAGAAAAGATGGAATTATGGACCACTCCGCAACCGTTGTTGCGTGGAAAACCTACACAGACGACAATAGAAAGCTACAAAAAGATGCCGTGACATCCGAGACCAATATGGCAAGGTATTATTGATAACAAAATCACTCAATTGCGGAGACAAACCTTACAAATATCACAGGAAATCAGGCGACTGGCGACAAATGGTAAACTGACACCGAAACTGAGAAAGAATAGAAATTGGATGAGAAAAGAATTAAAGGACAAACCGACGAAACAACGCCTAAAAGAACATGAAGAGGAAAATATCAATCAGCTAAGAGTTGAAAAGCTTGAAAGAGAAAAAAGGATCCTAGCACACAAAGAAAAGGCGCAAAGAAGGGATTTGACCAATTCGAGAGTAAATTTTATGATCGCTGTAAGAGTATAATAAAGGCTGATGTAAACAATGAGAGAACTATATACACAGTCAAGATACCTCAAGAAACAATCACTATGGAGCCTAATCTAACATCAAACGATTTCAATAAATTGTGGAGACCTATATGGAAAACAGAAAATGAAGTAAGGCTGCAGGTCTTCGACACCATAGTCAACAATGAAATACCTCTCCCAAAATAGCTCGTAACAGGAAAATGCTTGATGATCTCTAAAGCAGATAATCCACAAGCTAAAGAGCATCGACCAATTACATTACTTAACACGATGTATAAGACAAAGACATCTGTCGTTGATAGCAAGGTTAACATCCATCAAGAACACCACCAGTACATGCAGATTGACCAGAGAGGATGCACAACCGGGTCTGTGGGTTGTATAGACAACCTTATTATTGATAAAACAACGCTAGAAGAAGCCAGAGACAGAAACAAGAACCTGTCGTGCGTATGGATTACGCGACGACGAGACGTTAAAAAGGCTTTCGATTCGGTTAATTGCAGATGTACAACATCCCTTTAAAGATAATCAACTTTATCAAGAGTACAATGGAAAGCTGGTCAATAACTTTAGAAGTCAAACTGAGCAACGTCAAGGAGAGTATTGGTCCGATAAAACTGAAACAAGGGATACTACAAGATGATTCGTTCTGTGTACGATTGTTTATCCTTTGCCTCAATCCGATTGGATGGTGGTTAAGAAGTACTGAAGGATATACCAACTTATATGACAAACAAAGATGTTATAGCCCTCAGTTATCAAGAAGAGTGTACAGAATTATCTTCGGTCAATGTAACCTACCTATTCGAGCGAAGCAGTACTTAGGCATCTAGTCGAAATGCTCTCTACTTCACTGCAGTGAACAGAACAACCAGGCTACCATTACTACATATTTCTGGACGATGACGTAAAATTCATGTTCAATGAGTTGACACCGCTTGACTTGAAGAAGAAACTGCCACTGCAATCATTTCACCAATGACTTTTATATTACAAGCCTGCAGTGGGTGTTGTAGATTAGCTTGGTTATCACGGTGCAGTGTGGACTTTCGAGCGAAGAAGGTGTTATGCGGCATTCGAAATGACAAATCTTTATCTCTTCTTGTTGTATGGTAAGACGCCGCTTTCAACGCTTTTCACTATAAGGCTGTGGCTGACATTTTACCATACGACACACAATAGGATGATACGAATTAGTGGTTCTCCCAAATTGTCGTCATTACGCTCGTTAACTTGAAATTCAGAGGCCAAGCTTTGCTATACGTACCAGAAAGCGCTAAAAAACAAAAACATCGCCCATATCCTCGTCAGATGAGTAACAAAACTTTCTCTTCTAATGAAAGAATGCGAACTTGTATAGAGTAAGCCGAACGGGATTCGCCTACAGTTTATCAAAACCGATCTCGGTTTAAGGAATTTAAGGCAAAATTAATGGAGCATGCGGTAAACTCTTCAACATACTGCATGAAGGTGACCCCAAATCTCCCAATTATGCCGTATACACATTTCAACTGAACGTCAGGATAAAAGGACAGAACGGCAGGTAGTGGCTAAAGTAATTATAAACAAAGGCTTTTACATTTAATATAGTAGATCAAATCCTCATGAATATTTTGAGCTGTTAAACCAGCAGAAAAAACACTAGGTTGAAAGGAAATACTCATAAACACTTGATTTTAGCATTTAGCACTCTGTGCATTAATTACGAGTGGCTGTCTTCCAAGATTTAAAGTTTGCAAGTAACGGAGGAAGGACTCAAGTCATTAGGCTCCGACTGCGGACAAATTTTTCTATACAGTGATTAGCAGTATTTTCGCATTTGTTGTTATCGTAAGTTACAGGGGGTTATGGAAAACTAGTAGCTCTGGGTGCCGATGAATTTTGCCACAAGGGCCACCCCAATAGCGCTTTGCACTATTACTAAAAATACATAGACTCAGACATTTCGATCTACTAAAAGGAAATGTATGAGTAAGGTAAGCAATAGTAAAGGAAAAAGAAGAAAACTTGATTAATCTGTGGAGTTCGTTTCTAAAAAAGAGATAGAATGGTCAGTACTAAACCCTGTTGATGTAAATCGGACTCACAGTATCCAGATAAATGACCATAAATTGCCGAAATCTCTCAAAGATTTGCAGCAATCAGGAGAGAAAGTCTTCATACCGCTGCCAAAACCATCCTAAAACATCGAGAAATGAAAGCCTTGGCTAATCTATTAAACGCGGAAATTCTTAACTGTGAAAAACATATCATTTTGTGCTCTACAAAGTATATCGCAAAGAAAAATCCATGAAAGATATGTTAGTCAGAGTAAAACAGACAACCATTTGCGAACAGCAGGAGCAGCGTAGGCCAATCAACACTTTTCCAACGTTCCAATCTGACCACGGAGTAGAATAGGTGACACAATTTGCACTACCATTTCCTTCCATCATCAAACCTTTTTTTGTATTTTCGCCGCAGACCAACGGCCATTCTCGATGCTCGGATCAAGCGCTTGGTCACTTCCACTGTTTACAAGACCTATTACAGCCCCTCACCTGTTTAAAAAGGTCGTCACCTTTGCCCTTCAATTTTAACCCCCTACACTTTAAACACCGTTCTAGCTGCTCAATTCTGCATTGTTCTGGTTCAATCTCCAGAATAGAGCTAAGAACACGGTCGACGTCGCATAAAACCGAAAAGATTGAAGCGAATATTATGCCTCATTTCCCTTGTGTCTCTTACAGACTTAACCTTGTTTGTCTGAGTCACTTGCGGGGTCTGTAATTTCATGACGTCATTTGTGCAAAGCGCTATATTAACTTCGTGTTAGCTTTTTAGTGCCACCCCTTTAAATATTGCGCAACGAGCCAGAGATAACCGGAAGAGAAAATACCCTATTAGGGTACATGTGTGGGATACCACAGTACAAAGCTAAGAAGTGGTCGAGTAGATAAATGATAGGTATGAAGAAAGCTGAAAACGTACATACGTATATCTAGTAATTTATACTCCACATGTTTGCTGCAGGGAAGTGATAGCAACGGTCAACATCAACGCGAGGTCATTATTTGAACCACTGAGACCGGTGTTGCAACGTGATACAGCGTTCTCTGCAGCGAACCTATCAGAAACACCATGATCAACGTGAACGAGCATCTTTCCTAATGCTCTCATTGTCTGTTACAAGAAGAGCAAATGACTCAAGGACTTTTTAATCAGGATTTCAATTCCAACTCAAATTTGAAACCACCTAAACCTAGCAAATCCTGGAAACGCACTGGTTTCCTACACGCGACAAAGTATTGCTAAAACCCTGACACTATTACACTCCACATCAGTTTTATAAGTGGCCTGTTTCTTTCTGACTTGCTTCAACAATTAAAATGATCGCGCAAAATAGAAAGATCACGACCTCTCAGGCCACCTCAAGTCGGAGCCCTATTTCTTTCGCCTTTAAAAAGTAAGCGGATTTATATATTTATTACACTTCATGGCACATAAGCACGAGGAAAGAAAGTAAACATGAAGTAGTAAACAAAATAAAATACAAATAACAATTATGAATAAACCTTATTTTGGAAGGGCCATAGGAGGAAACGCTAAAGAGCCACAAACTCCATACCAGGCGAATCTCCACAAGTAAAAGATACAGATGCACTAAAAAAAAAAACAATTAAAATGAAGAAAAAAAAAAAAAAACAATGATAATGATAATCGCAGCGACCATCGAAACGCGAGGACGTGAGTTCTCTAGCTCTTCTTAAAACACCATATTTGACGCTTAAATAATGCGTATGGTCACAATATCATTGCTGATCTTGATCAACATTTACGATATCAATATGCCACGGCAAGAAGAAGCGCAACACGCTCGAAACCAAGCAAATACTTCAAATTTAGAAGATGGAGAAACAAGTGCTGTACAACAACGCGTTAAAGCCAAGTGGACCGTGGAAATATACTGCCTTACTAGAGTCAAGAAAAGAAGCTGAACAACTACACAACTCAGACAACTGCCCCAGGAAGGACAATGGGAGAAAAGATGGAATTATGGACCACTCCGCAACCGTTGTTGCGTGGAAAACCTACACAGACGACAATAGAAAGCTACAAAAACATGCCACAACGACAGAACCGAGACCAATATGGCAAGGTATTATTGATAACAAAATCACTCAATTGCGGAGACAAACCTCACAAATATCACAGGAAATCAGGCGACTGGCGACAAATGGTAAACTTACACCGAAACTGAGAAAGAATAGAAATTGGATGAGAAAAGAATTAAAGGACAAACCGACGAAACAACGCCTAAAAGAACATAAAGAGAAAAATATCAATCAACTAAGAGTTAAAAAGCTTGAAAGAGAGAAAAGGATCCTAGCACACAAAGAAAAGCCGCAAAAAAGTGATTTGACCAATGAAAGAGTAAATTTTATGATCACTGTAAGAGCATAATAAAGGCTGATGTAAATAATGAGAAAACTATATACACAGACAAGATACCTCAAGAAACAATCACTATGGAGCCTAATTTAACATCAAACGACTTCAATAATTTGTTGAGACCTATAAGGAAAACAGAAAATAAAGTAAACCTGCAGGCCTTCGACATCATAGTCATCAATGAAATACCGCTCCCAAAATAGCTCGTAACAGGAAAATGTTTGATGATCTCCAAAAGCAGATAATCCACAAGCTAAAGATCATCGACCAATTACATTACTTAACACGATGTATAAGACAATAACATCTGTCATTGATAGCAAGGTTAACATCCATCAAGCACACCACCAGTACATGCAGATTGACCAGAGAGGATGCACAACCGGGTCTGTGGGTTGTATAGACAACCTTATTATTGATTAAACAACGCTAGAAGAAGCCCGAGACAGAAACAAGAACCTGTCGTGCGTATGGATTACGCGACGACGAGACGTTAAAGAGGCTTTCGATTCGGTTAATTGCAGATGTACAACATCCCTTTAAAGATAATCAACTTTATCAAGAATACAAGGGAAAGCTGGTCAATAACTTTAGAAGTCAAACTGAGCAACGTCAAAGAAAGTATTGGTCAGATAAAACTGAAACAAGGGATACTGCAGGGTGATTCGTTCTGTGTACGTTGTTTTAAGTGTATTTGTTTTTAAATTGTGAATAACTTAGATATATATATACTTTTTTACTCAAATATTGTAACATAAGATATGTATTTTTTATCTTGTGAGGAAATAAAGACTATTATTATTATTATTATTGTTATTATTATTATTGTTATTATTATTATTATTATTATTATTATTATGTGTACGATTATTTATCCTTTGCCTCAACCCGATTGGATGGTGGTTAAGAAGTACTGAAGGATATACCAACTTATATGACAAACAAAGATGTTATAGCCCTCAGTTATCAAGAAGAGTGTACAGAATTATCTTCGGTCAATGTAACCTACCTATTCGAGCGAAGCAGTACTTGGGCATCTGGCTCAAAATGCTCTCTACTTCACTGCAGTGAACAGAACAACCAGGCTACCATTACTACATATTTCTGGACGATGACGTAAAATTCATGTTCAACGAGTTGACACTGCTTGACTTGAAGAAGAAACTGCCACTGCAATCATTTCACCAATGACTTTTACATTACGAGCCTGCAGTGGGTGTTGTAGATTAGCTTGGTTATCACGGTGCAGTGTGGACTTTCGAGCGAAGAAGGTGTTATGCGGCATTCGAAATGACACATCTTTATCTCTGCCTGTTGGATGGTAAGACGCCGCTTTCAACGCTTTTCACTATAAGGCTGTGGCTGACATTTTACCATACGACACACAATAGGATGATACGAATTAGTGGTTCTCCCAAATTGTCGTCATTACGCTCGTTAACTTGAAATTCAGAGGCCAAGCTTTGCTATACGTACCAGCAAACGCTAAAAACTAAAAACATCGCCCATATCCTCGTCAGATGCGTAACAAAACTTTCTCTTTTAAGGAAAGAATGCGAACTTGTATAGAGTAAGCCGAACGGGATTCGCCTACAGTTTATCAAAACCGATCTCGGTTTAAGGAATTTAAGGCAAAATTAATGGAGCATGCAGTAAACTCTTCAACATACTACATGAAGGTGACCCCAAATCTTCCTATTATGCCGTACACACATTTCAACCGAACGTCAGGATAAAAGGACAGAACAGCACGTAGTGGCTAAAGTAATTATAAAGGAAGGCTTTTACATTTAATATGGTAGATCAAATTCTCATGAATATTTTGAGCTGTTAAACCAGCAGAAAAAACACTAGGTTGAAAGGAAATACTCACGAACACTTGATTTTAGCATTTAGCACTCTGTGCATTAATTACGTGTGGCTGTCTTCAAGATGTAAAGTTTGCAAGTAACGGAGGAAGGACTCAAGTTATAAGGCTCCGACTGTGGACAAATTTTTCTATACAGTGATAAGCAGTATTTTCGCATTTGTTGTTATCGTAAATTATAGGGAGTTATGGAAAACGAGTAGCTCTGGCTGCCGATGAATTTTGCCACAAGGGCCACCCTAATTAACTTCGTGTTAGCTTTTTAGTGCCACCCCTTTAAATATTGCACAACGAGCCAGAGATAACCGGAAGAGAAAAGACCCTATTAGGGTACATGTGTGGGATACCACAGTACAAAGCTAATAAGTGGTCGAGTAGATGAATGATAGGTATGAAGAAAGCTGAAAACGTACATACGTATATCTAGTAATTTATACTCCACATGGTTGCTGTAGGGAAGTGATAGCAAGGGTCAACATCAACGCGAGGTCATTATTTGAACCCCTGAAACCGGTGTTGCAATGTGATACAGCGTTCTCTGCAGCGAACCTATCAGAAACTCCATGATCAACGTGAACGAGTATCTTTCCTAATGCTCTCATTGTCTCTTACAAGAAGAACAAATGACTCAAGGACTTTTTAATCAGAACTTCAATTCCAACTCAAAGTTGAAATTACCTAAACCTAGCAAATCCTGGGAACGCACTGGTTTCCTATACGCGACAAAAAATCACTAAAACCCTGACACTCTTTTTAACTCCACATAAGCTTTATAAGTGGCCTGTTTCTTTCTGACCTGCTTCAACAATTAAAATTATGGCACAAAATAGAAAAATCACGACCTCTCAGACCACCGTCCTTTAGTCGGAGCCTTTGTTCTTTCGCATTTAAAATCTTAGCGGATTTATATATTCATTACACTTCATGGCACATAAGTACGAGGAAAGAAAGTAAACATGAAGTAGTAAACAAAATAAAATACAAATAACAATTATCAATAAACCTTATTTTGGAAGGGCCATAGGAGGGAACGATAAAGAGCCACAAACTCCATACCAGGCGAATCTCCACAAGTAGAACATACAGATCCATTAAAAAAAAAAAGAAAAATGAAAAGAAAAAAAAAAACAAAACAATGATAATGATAATCGCAGCGACCACCGAAACACGAGGACGTGAGTTCTCTAGCTCTTCTTAAAACGCCATATTTGACGCTTAAATAATGCGTATGGTCACAATATCATTGCTGATCTTGATCATCATTTACGAGATCAATATGCCACGGCAAGAAGAAGCGCAACACGCTCGAAACCAAGCAAGTACAAAAATTAATAAAAATGAAAAGAAATAAAAAACAATGATAATGGGGGGCAGCGACCATTGAAGCGCGAGGACGTGAGTTCTCTAGCTCTTCTTAAAACACCATATTTGACGCTTAAATAATGTGTATGGTCGCAATATCATTGCTGATCTTGATCAATATTTACGAGATCAATATGCCACGGCAACAAGAAGCGCAACACGCTCGAAACCAAGCAAATACTTCAAATGTAGAAGATGGAGAAACAAGTGCTGTACAACAACGCGTTAAAACCAAGTGGACCGTGGAAATGAACATTGCTATAAAAGGGTCAAGAAAAGAAGCTGAACAACTACACAACACAGACAACTGCCCCAGGAAGGACAATGGGAGAAAAGATGGAATTATGGAGCTCACAAATAAGATATGGGACGAAAAGAGAGTCGCTCATCTTCGAAAAACACCACAGAATTTGCGAGACCACTATGCATATCAGATGAAGACGATTTAGACAAATGCACAAGCTATTGCCAAAGAAATGACAGAAAAAAGAAGTGCAGAGGATACAAATGACCAAAAAGGTAGTCAAAACTCCACCAGGGAATACTAGCACAAACATAAACAACAGGAACAAAGAAAGATAAAACTTTTACAAAACCAAACTCGATCAAGCCTTTTCAATGAATTAAATAAGTGAACTTGTTACTGCCATCTACATGAAGATCGTAGATGATACTCAAGAAAAGAGAACAAACAACATTCGTTAAAAAGTTCCCAACAAACGATGAATGAAATTGACATCTCAACGAGGAAACTGACCCGTTACAATATCTATGGGAAAGAAACCGCGCAATTTATGCAACCGCTGTTGCCACGGCGTGGAAAACCTACACAGACGACAATAGAAAGCAACAAAAACATGTCACAACGACAGATCCGAGACCAATATGGCAACGTATTATTGATAACAAAATCACTCAGTTGCGGAGACAAACCTCACAAATAACAGAGGAAATCAGGAGACTGGCGACAAATGGTTAAACTGACACCGATCGGAAACTGAGAAAGAATAGAAATTGGATGAGAAAAGAATTATAGGACGCCTGCAAGAACATAAAGAGAAAAATGTCAATCAGCTAAGAGATGAAAAGCTTGGAGAAAGAAAATAATCCTAGCACACAAAAGAAAAACCGCAAACAAGCGATTTGACCAATGCATGAGTAAACTTTATGATCACTGTAAGAGCATAATAAAGGCTGTTGTAAACAATGAGAGACCTATATAAACAGACAAGATACCTCAAGAACCAATCATTATGGAGCCTAATCTAACATCAAACGATTTCAATAACTTCTGGAGACCTATATGGGAAACAGAAAATGAAGTAAACCTGCAGGCCTTCGACACCATAGTCAACAATGCAATAGCTCTCCCAAAATGGCTTGTAACAGGAAAATGTGTGACGATCCCTAAAGCAGATAATCCACCAGCTAAAGATCATCGACGAATTACTCTACTTAACACGCTGTATAAGACAATAGCATCTGTCATTGATAGAAAGGTTAACATCTATCAAGCACATCACCAGTACATGCAGATTTATCAGAGAGGATGCACAACAAGGTCTATGGTTGTATAGACAACCTTATTGTTAATAAAACAACGCTAGAAGAAGCTGGAGACAGAAACAAGAACCTGTCGTGCGTATGGATCGACGTTAAAAAGGCTTTGGATTCGGTTAATCACGTGCACAAATGGTTAACACTCTTTTTACAGATGCACAACATCCCCTTAAAGATAATCAGCTTTATCAAGAATACAATGGAAAGCTGGTCAATAACTCTTGAAGTCAAACTGAACAACGTCAAAGAGAGTATTGGTGCGATACAACTGAAACAAGGGATACTACAAGGTGATTCGTTCTGTGTACGATTATTTATCCTTTGCCTCAACCCGATTGGATGGTAGTTAAGAAGTACTGAAGGATATAGATCGTTTTCACTGTCACGCAATAAAAAAATAAATCGAAAACCATCCAGTGGAAAAAGTCAAGAATTCGGGATGTTGTAGAAGATAAATGAAGAAGACACTTCTCCAAGTTTTAGGCCTGTGCGTTTCCTCAAACTTCAGATATTCGTCGAAATGTTTCGCAGAAAGTTACAGAGCCCAGTATGAAAACGCCGTGTTGGTGCACATCTGTGGTGCACCAATATGGCGGCCGGAAAATAGTGTCAACAGCTGTTACTTACTTTGGCGAACTAGGCGAGTGATCATCTGTACTGAACAGAAAGTTATTTACCTAAGCACTTTTCCTAATGCTTTAAATTCTAAAAAGGCTCAAAACCATGAGATAAATATATATTTCTCAATAAACTCGATCGTCGCCTCGTGTCACGCACCTCTATAACTCAGAAATTCAAAATGCTCTGGTTTCCAAACGAAGCACGCTATTGATCTTTAAAATTGCAAATGGATACAAATTTACCGCCTCTTATGCCTGATGAGGATGAAAACTTTCGTGGCTCTTTAGTTTTGGATTTTAGAAAATGATGACGTCACGTGAAAACAATCTATACCTACTTACATGACAAACAAGAGAAGCTTACGCATCTACTATAGGTAGATGGTGTAAAAACAGTTTGCGCAAAAAACCTTACTAATGACCAAGACAACAAACAAAGTGTTCGAAGACATCGGACTTATTTGGGGAAAATAAGAAATCACCGACAAAGCAAGCCCATAAGCAATCAAAGGCATGCTCAAAGCTACTGTTTACAAAGAACTCACTAACGAACTTGAAAACCAAAAACGGCTTGGACAACTGAGTACGAAACCGCTCAGAGATCCGGACATGTCACCAAATGCAAACACGACCCATACTGAACACATGGAAAAACATACCGGACGTTGTTTACAGCGTAAACAAAAGTATCACAACAACTTCTGCCTACAAGGCAAGGCTCAGGCACAGATACCAGATACCAAGTGCCGCATATGTAAAGAAAACGTCGAATCCACAACACATGTTCTAAGCATGTGCTCTAAAATTGCACAAACACTTTTAATTACGTGGCAAGACACGATCATATGCTTGGACCCATTTACCACTATCTACTACACAAGTATGGATACCAGGAAAGAGATCATAGCAAACCACGATACCAACAAAAACAACGTCAATCAGAACTAGAGAATACCATAAGCAAAGTACAATGGAATGTTCCATTTCATCTAAGTATGTAAATGAGAATCCCATCAAGTGATGCTAATCGTATAGATATGTCTGTGTGGGACGAAGTCAAGAATAAATGGTATTTGCTTGAGGGATCAGTATGTCAAGTAGGAAAGAAAAAGAAAAAGACGGTGCTTAAGGAAGAAAAATACACTGAATTGAGAGCAGGAATAAAGGACGTATACAAGGAATGCGAAGTAGCATAGTTCAACATTGTCTTAGACTTCCTTGGAGGATACAACCTTAAACTGGAGGAAAACCTCAACACACTGACAGAAGGCAAGAGAGAAACACTGTATCTACTCAAGAAAGCCCAAAAATGGATTATATCTCAGAACACTGAAATGCAGAATTTTAAAAACAAAAGAAAAAAAAAAGAAGAAAAAAAGGATGAAGGCCACAAATTAGCAATTACATCCCGCTTTGTTGGTATGAGTGAGATATTGAGAAAGAAACAAATTAAAGATGCCATAATCATAAATAAAAGAGCATAATAAAAATAAAATCAGAATTGGAAAAGGGCCGTTATCCCAAGAAATTCCTAATGTTTACTTTAATCAAATGAAGTTAAGTTAGGGCTGTGACGAACACTGAAAGGAAGATTGTTCTAACTATCAACAATTCTGTTGAATTAGGAAAATTTAACATTACTGGCCTCGCAAAGTTTTTCGTCAATTTCAGGGAGTCAAAACCTCTTAAGAGTATAATGATCATCACTACTATACAAATGTAAATACTCACTTATGTCCAAGTTCAGATGTCCATTTACTAGCATCTGCTATAAAGCGTCTTTGTTGAATAGATCTCAAGTTCAGTTTTTTAAGCCTAGTTTCATAGTCACCATCTGACTTCAGGATTATTTTTGTCGCCCTTCTCATTCAATTTTATCAATGTTCTTCAGTGGGTGAGGAGACCAAACCACTGAGCAATACTCCAACTGTGACCTGACTAAGGAGCAGTATAAAGTCTTAAGCCTCTTCACTTCACACAAACCCATGCAAGTGCGTTTTATTAATCCCAACAATTTGTTGGTCTTACATACAGCGCGATCAATGTGAGAGTTCCATGTAAGACCTTTCGTTACAAGTACTCCTGGATCCTTAATCCTCTGTTTAAAGGTGAGTCTTGCATGAACAGGGTAGTATCAAAAGTCTGTTTTTTTTTCATGAAATCCTCATGCGTTTACACTTTTTGAAGTTAGAGTCCATATCATTAAGCTGACTCCAGTTGTATAAGTTATCGATATTATGTTGAAATAAAGCATGGTCAGCGGCATTGTCAATTATGCGTGAGGTCTTGCAATTTAAGTCTGCATTTAAGGAAACTGTGTTCTCTGCATGGGCTAACCCATTCAGGTAAGTCGTTTATAAAAATGACAAAGAATAAAGGGCCAAGAATGGAGCCTTGGGGAACCCCAGAGTTAACCGTTTGCCAAGAAGAGTGATGCCCATCGATGACCACTCGCTGTTGTCTATCAGATAAGTAGTGCACACCATTTGAAGAGTGGACCAGATATTCCAAAGTTACATATTTTCTGAATAGAGTGTAATGTGAAGTGCTAGATTTCAATCCCATATGAACCATGTGAGCGTTAGCCCTACAGATGGAAATGGGCCCACACAAGGACAGAGAAAAACTCTGACCAGGGTGGGAATTGAACCCACGACCTTCGGGTTAGATCTCCGCCGCTCTACCGACTGAGCTACAAGGTCAGACGGGAGCAGGCCGTGGGAAGTGAAGATGTTAAAGTCACGGCAATGAACATGTACAAGTACAAGGAAGAAGTGCAAAATGTTATGGCATACACAGTCAAATTCCTTTGAGAAGTCCAAGAAGACAACATCAGTTTGGTGACCTTCGTCTGATGCATGGACCAATGGTAGAAGGTAAGGACAAGCTGAGTAGAACACGATTTTCCATAAACAAATCCATGTTGCCATTCTGAAAGGTAGGGTGTCACATGATTTTAGAATGCGGAATATACAATCCTCTCCATACGTTTTGCTAGGATAGACATGCAGTAATGAAATTGGTCGGTAGTTTATTAGCAGTGCCTTCTCACCATCTTTGTGGACCGGTGTGATATTAGCACTCTTCCATAGTAAAAGCAAATGACTGTGTTGGAAGGAGAGGTTAAATAACATGTTCAAGGGCTTTGCCATTTCCTTGTAACAATCTTTCAAGATCCTTGCTGGGATGCAGCTCCAGTGGCCTTGTTGTGGTCAAGATTGTTCAAAATATTTTCCACTACCTTGTCTGTTGCTGTATCACTTGTCAGCTGATCTGGATTCACAACATCCATAACGTTAACTGATGGAATTGAAAGGACCAAAACTGTTTGAGGTCTGTTTTCAACTTACCAGATAGTCCCTTGAGAAAGCGATAATAGTTGGCATTGCTGAGTTGCATTGTGTGTTTTCTCAAGGAGACAAACCGCGTAGAACGTTCTTCAGATGGCGCTGATCTAATTTTCTTCCAGAGTCTCTTCTTCTTTCCCACAAGCTTCATTAAAGATTCGGCAGACAATAATAATTGAAGATTAAGTACCTTATTGCTTAGACTCCGGGCGTTAAGAAGGAAACATTTTGGATACTTGTTTTGTTTCCCCCGACTTGCCATTGAAAAAAAAGCTGTCAGAGTTGCTATTTCGGTGTTCATCTACCAGGTCATCCTGAAGCAATAAAAAAGAGTCCGAAAAATTTGCTAGACCTCAGTCACAAAAAAACCACGGATTGTAAGAGCGCGCCAGTGCACCATAAATGCTATGATCCATTACAATTATATTACAGTTGATGTGATGCCAATAATTGCATTGTTCACAGAGAATTCCACTTGGGTTGCTTTTTACCAGTTTATCACAGATTATGCATGGAAATTTGTATTTCGGCTTGCACCTTGAGCGAGAGCCCGCGCCTGTGGAAGATTTTGAACAATCCGCGGTTCCTCCAGGCCTTCGATTGGGTTGAACATCGCCACATCTTAATATAACGTTTTCCAACCGGAATCTTGAGGTGCAGTTTGAATAATAGATGATGGGCCGCGATAAAAAGTGCCTTTTTGTCCAAAGATGGTGGCATGTAGGGGTGTAACGATTCATGTTCCTTTCGATTCGATTCGATTTCGATTATTGCCTTTCGGTTTCGATTATTTCGATTCGATTATGCAAAATATTAATGATTTTTAATTCTTGCAAGATGATACACAATGTAAACAACATACAACCCTAAACTCTCAATGCCCTTTGCAATGAAAACTCCAATAGACTTCGTTATTGCCGTTGCTCTGTTGCCCGACCGCGGCAACTTATTCTCCAGAACATCCTGAATTTTTGACTGTCCAGTTTCAGTACTGTTTTTGGTACCCGGCGAAGTTTTTGCCGTCTTTGACTGCAACACTTCTGACTTTTCATCAATGCTGTGTTGACTTTTTAAGTGTGCGCTCATGCTTGAGGTCGAACCGGCACAATACTTGAAAGTTGCGAAGCAAATTTTGCAGATAGTTTTAGACTTGTCTGTTGTTCCGTCTTCAGTCGGAAAACCATAATATTTCTACACTGCGGATCGAAAAGAAGTAGGCGGATTCACAATCGCTTGGTCATTCGTCGCCATGTTTGAGAACGTGACAATGAACACGCACATGGTTTGCCTCATTGGAAATTCTCAAGGGGTGGTAGAGGGGCAACATTTTTACCAAGCAACATGGCGCAAGAACTGCAAGTTAGCGTCTTTGATCGATTGTCAATGAAAAACGCACGTCTTATTGAGATCTAGATTCTAAGTTTACAATATAATGACTCACTGAGGGCACTTTTGGAAAGGTATGCAAAAAATCGAACCAAAATCGAAACGTGGAATCAAATAATCGTGAATCGAACCGAACGGTCATAATCGCGATTAATCGAGAATTCGATTAATCGTTACACCCCTAGTGGCACGTGCTGTTCGTCACGTGGAAAAGTGAAGTAAAATCTGGATCAGCATACGAACTACTATCTTGTGAAATAAAAACTCTAGAATTACTCTTCGCGAAAACTTGATTCAGCAGAGCAGTCACCATGCATGAGCGAGAAAAATGGTAGTAACTTCCAGAAATAAATAGTTTAAGCGGAGCTCATTGCAACACATCCCAGTGTGAGACAAATCCATCTTGGTTGAAAATTTCAACCACTTTACGTTTTTTAGCAGTTGCGACTCATCATAAGAGTTTTTTCAACCTATCTCAATTGACACTATGCGATTCTTAAATTTGCATACAGCTTGGATCTAATTGATCAATCAACCAAGCGACGCGAGCGAATCGAAAATCCTTGCCATCTTATTGGTTGATTAAAACGAGGGTCGCAACTCGCAGGACTATCAAGGAAGTGAAGCGAAGTGAATTGATTCAGAACTAGTGTTGTTATCAGTCTCTCCCCTCGGGACTTTTCACACACTAGAAATTAAAGTGTAATGTTACGAACGCAAAAATGTAAAATTACACTTTGTTACTGTGTAAACTATATATTACACCAAAAAAATCTTCTAAAATTACTCTATATGTAGGGTATTTTTACTCTTTTTAAAGGATAAAAGTTTGTGGGTATTATCAAGGATAAAATTACACAGTTGGTAGTGTACTTTTACACCAATCTTAATAGTAAAAGGCCAATTAATCTAAACCATGTTAGAGTGGTTTTTTGAACTCATACAGTTGTGGGCTTATAAATAGTAATTCATAAATATGATATACTGGGCCGAACAAACTGTCCTCAGGGCTTATTTATTTGTACGTAGTTCTCATTGCAGTCTGGCTCAATTTGTTACACTCTCTAGTTTAAGTATGAATATATCAACGTTTCAAAGACATTCGAAGATGTATCTCTCGTGTCATTCTCTGAGTCGCTTTCTCTCTCTGAACTGGGCGAATGTACCGGATCATCTGAATCATCATGAGAAAGAATTTCGTTCTCTTTTCCTTCATCCGTTTCCTTAATAAGGTCAGGATGGTTGCGGGAAAAATGAGATGCAAAACTTGGAAAGAGTTTGTAAGTCTTGCTGTACCCAGGCCTACCACAAGTGACAAGACAATCTGGGTCGTGCGAATGCCGACTGCTAATGTGAGCCAGTAGCGGTAGTTTTTTTAAGCTCCTAAAAATCTGGTTCGTAACAAGCATAGATGTCAGCTGCACGGTGAAATTCAAAAGGTTTGTTTCCGGTTACAAATGTCACTTCGAACCATGTGATTGGCTGCGGTATTTACCTCTTTTGACAAAAAATTCCGGTCAAAAAGGCGACATAATTCTCCGCCAATCAAGATGCATCATTGAACAGCGATAAAGAAACTTGATAACCCTCTTTGTACTCCTTTTCATTCGTCCAGTCTTCGGAGAAGGTTTTGATTATGTGGAGGCCCTGTTTCTTGTGTTATTTTAAATTCAATGGCTACTCATGGATGCTCATATGTTGAACTATGGACAGTAGAGGAAGTAGGCGAATGGCTTACCAGTTTAGGTGCCCCGTACTACGAATATGCTGAATCCTTTCGTGGTGAGTAAACTGTGTTCGTTACTTCTACTGTTACCTTTTGAAGGTCATGATGTTCTCATCGCTCTTTGGTGTGTATTGTAGTCGATCCAAGTGTTTTTGGATCGACTACAATTCGCACCAAAGGACATTGTATTAAAATACATAAAAAAATACAAGCTGTTTTCTGTTACGTTGAAAACGCAAGAATTATTGCAGTGGTTTGACGTTCCTTAGATTTGAGACACAAATGGAAGGCACTGTTAGCTCGTTATGTCACCCAAATCAAGACCTTGGGTCCCGGCGACGGTCAGTTAGAATACTTCTCCCGGAAAATGATATGCCGGCGCGCAGAATATAGGTGAAATCTACCTAACTTCATAAACATAATGTTGTGGTATTCGGTCGTCGGCGAGGCGACCGCAACTTCCCGCCTTAAAATTTAATATAAATATATGTTTCTATCATGCATGGAAATTGAAAGTGGAGTTATACCGGTAGTGATTTGGGAGCATAACTTATTCGTAATGTTGGACCAAAATTGAAATTATATGTAAGGAAAATTGATTTCCTCGCGCGACAACAGCGCCAGGTAAGTGTAAAGGACTGGTACTACCCATGACTAACTTGGGGCGTGATATTACAAAAATGGCGGCTTTTTTTTTACTGAGATATGTTTAGAGGAAGACATACGTGTCACGAAGTGAAAACATTCGTGAAAGGCTAAATAGAAGAGAACTTCATGAGTAACCCATTGGTGAACCCAGACTGTGAAGTGCTGGCCAACCTATAGCCCAGATAACTTTATCTCTGTTTATTATTCCATTGGTTTAATTGGTGTACTTTGTCTACTTTTGCAATAATAATATTATTGTTTCATTCTTAGTTCGTTTGCTCTGGTTCAGATTCGGTTTTTTCCCACGGTCCACGGTCACCACACAGGCTAAATATAAAGTGTTGTTCAGTGGACTTGGACTGATTTTATTCAAATTGGCTCTTTGATTCAGGAAAGCAATGAATAGGAGAATAAAGAAATTAATAGAGCTGTGCAAGGTTAGATTACAATTCAGAACAAATATCCCTTAAAGATTTTAGTGTAAGGTCTCCATTTGTTCTTACTGATGAAGATACACCTATTTATTCCTCAGCAACATAGTGCGGCCAGCCAATCAACTACAGACAACCACTAGCAACACTTCAGTCTGCAGCGAAAGACAATTGACAGGTAAGAACTGTTCACTCCACGTTGTTTTCCTGTCCGACTTATTAGGCTAGTACTCCTATGGCAACAGTTTTTCCTTTGGAGTTTACCCTTTTTTTCTATAAGTTTAAGTCAAATCTGAACTTTCTACAGTTGTATGTCATTAATTCAAAGAAGATGATCTGGATTTGGGTTGTTTTAGGGTTGTTTTAAAGATGAAATGGAAGTAGTTGAATACAGAGGAGAACGAGAAAGAATTATGGAAAGCTATAACTTTCTTATGTAATCTTTATTCTTTTGGTCTTGAAGTTTTGTCTTGTGGTGTGTTTTTGTCATTATGTGGTGAGATTTGTTATTATGTCACGAGGTTTGATGATTAAGTGTTGTGTTCCATCGTGATGTGATAAAGTTTGATTGTTATGTATTTGTTTCTATCATGTGTTGAGGTCTTCTTTTGACCTACTCTAATTACATTACGTGTGGTGTGCTTCTTTTATGACACTGAAAGTAAAGTAGATCTCACCATGCAGATAATTTAAATGTTATAGTAAGTGTGCTATGTAGTATAATTTCCATCTGAACTGGCGGGTGGCGCACCTCGTACAGTTCGATGTAACTTGTAAAGTAGATCTAACCATGCAGTTCATTTAGTTGTTATATTGTACTATGTAGTATAATTTCGATCTGCACCGACGGGTGACACACCTCGTACAGTTCGATGTAACTTGAAAAGTAGATCTAACCATGCAGTTAATTTAGTTGTTATAGTGTACTATGTAGTATAATTTCCATCTGCACCGGCGGGTGGCACACCTCATACAGTTCGATGCAACTTGAAAAGTAGATCTAACCATGCAGTTAATTTAGTTGTTATAGTGTACTGTGTGGTATAATTTCCATCTGAACTGGCGGGTGGTGCACCTCATACAGTTCGATGTAACTTGTAAAGTAGATCTAACCATGCAGTTAATTTACGGTAGTTGTTATAGTGTACTATGTAGTATAATTTCCATCTGAACTGGCGGGTGGCGCACCTCATGCAGTTCGATGTAACTTGCACCTTTTATAATGTTTATAACATCTGTTCTTTTCCACTTCATTTTATATATGCAGGTTGTGCCTACTGAACAAGAGCTACCTGGGTTGAAGCAAGATTCTCCTCCATTTATCCTCCTTGCGGGCGAACTCCTGAATTATGATGAGAGGCGGGATGGGAGGCGATCATGATCGCACACGATCGCAGAAGGTAGAACGGAGTTCTGTTGCATTGACAGGAATCTTACATATGAATGGAAGATTTGGAGAGCGTGCTTCGGCAAGAAAATGTATGTATTTGTGCAGACTTGAGTATAATAAAAACAAACTAAACATTTAAGAGCAACGAGGTGACCTCACGCAACCCGCGATGGTCTGCGATCATATGGAAACCAACCTTAATGGCCCTAGGCTAAGTTATAAAAATGTGAATCTAGAGTTGTGCATTTTACGCTTGAGTTTGTTACCCATCGATGTAGCGTCATTTTACTTATAAATTGATTTTACTTATAAATTGATGATAAATAAACATAATTACACTTCATTTTATGGTTAAATTATACGTTTTTTGGGGGTAATTTCAAGTTTTTTAGATGGGGTAAAATTACACCTTCCAAAAAGGGTAACGGGGCTGGCAAGATCATTACACCGTCATTCGGGGTAATTTTACCCATCCTCTCTGATATTATTACCCTTGCTAGATGTGTAAGTTTACAAGTAAAAGGTTGTAAAATACCCATTTTACACTATTGCGAGTAAATGTACCATCCTTTTGAGAGTTAAACTACACTTAAGAAGTTGGTGTAATTATACACACAACTGAAAAAACGGATTGCGGGGCTGGCAACAATTTTACACCATTTTTAAGTGTAGTCTTACACTTTAATTTTTAGTGTGCAGGATTAATTTATGTACAACGCTGTATGTAATCACCTCCGGTATTAAAAGTTGAGGAATACTTTCTCATTTGATAACCGTTCCCATGATTAATGCATCAAATGTCAGACAAACATAGCTCGCGTTCAGTTCAAGCTAAGACCTCTTGTGATCAAGATCTTAAGAGGAGAGAAGTTAGAGGGAAATTCTCGTAGGATAATGAGGACCCGCGAACGTTGATAACGTTTAACACTGCACGAAAAAATGGATTTTCACCAAATTTGCACAGCGCAAATATAATGCAAACATATGTTTACTCTAGAGCAAACCTGTAGCAAACGTGGTAAATGCCACATTTGCACCATATTTTCACACCTGTGTGAATATAGTAGCAAATGCGGCATTTACCATGTTTGCTACAGGTTTGCTCTATAGTAAATATATGTTTGCATTATATTTGCTCTGTGCAAATTTGGCGTAAATCCGTTTTTTCGTGCAGTTGCTTTTGTTGATAGTTGTATTGTTACGTTAATTTGTACAAGTTATCAATATCATTGATGAAATGATATATGAACTGTGGATATGAAATCAAGTGAAGCTATGGTGCTCGCAGCTATGAACGCAATTTTTGCAATTGGGTAGAGAAGCCTGAAAAAATGAGGACGTCAACGGGGTTTGAACCCGTGACCTCGCGATACCGGTGCGACGCTCTAACCAACTGAGCTATGAAGCCACTGACGTTGGGAGCTGGTCATTTGTGGGTTCTAATGTTCCCGTGAGGAATGAATCAATGATGAAATGATATATGAAATGGATCATATATGAACTGCGGATATGAAATCAAGTGAAGCCGTTGAAGTCCTGAAATTTTCAGGCTTCTCTACGCAATTACAATTCAATCTTGGACAAAACTCGTTGGGAAAATTTGACGCTCTAATTTGTCTGTGTGATAAAGAGTCAATTCTTCCTACTTTACCCCCTCCCCCCATTCCAATGTTGGTATGGGGGGAAGGGGGGAAGGACCAATATATTTTGTGAGTGCATGCCAAATGATGCTTAAGCTAGAATTTTTCCCAAGAGTTTTGTCCAAGATTGTTCGTCTAATGCATGGACCAGTGGTGGTAGGTAAGAACAAGCTGAGTAGAACACGATTTTCCATAAACAAATCCATTCTGAAAGGTAGGGTGTCACATGATTGTAGACTGCGGAATATACAATCCTCTCCATACGTTTTGCTGGGATAAACAGTAATGAAATTGTTCGGTAGTTTATTAGCAGTGCCTTCTCACCATCTTTGTGGACCGGTGTGATATTAGCACTCTTTCATAGTAAAGGCAAATGAAAGAAGAGGAAGGAAGGAAGGAGAGGTTAAATAACATGTTCAAGGGCTTTGCCATTTCCTTGTAACAAGCTTTCAAGATCCTTGCTGGGATGCAGCTCCAGTGGCCTTGTTGTGGTCAAGATTGTTCAAAATATTTTCCACTACATTGTCTGTTGTTGTAACACTTGTCACTTGATCTGGATTCACAACATCAATAACGTTAACTGATGGAATTGAAAGGACCAAAACTGTTTGGAGTCTGTTTTCAACTTATCAGATAGTCCCTTGAGAAAGCGATAATAGTTAGCATTGATGGGTTGCTTTGTCTGTTTTCTCAAGGAGACAAACCACGTAGAAAGTTCTTCAGATGGCGCTGATTTAATTTTCTTCCAGAGTCTCTTCTTCTTTCGCACAAGCTTCATTACCCCTTTGTCAACCCATGGTGGGCTGGACCGACGTTTTACTTTCTTCATGAGCAGCTTAACTTGGGTCAGGAATGTGGGTCCCCGCTGTTTAGGTAAAAAAAATTACCTAAATCTCAGTGGGAGTTGTAACAAGGCTCACATGAAAAAGGCAGAGCAAGAGATCATAAAGGGGGAGAAAGGTGTTAATCTCGACACGTTTGTTTGGCCGAC
>NC_090892.1:6876781-6899281 GCF_036669925.1 Montipora capricornis
AAGCCAGTGTCATGAGTTCGCACATGTGCAGTTGATCGATCAAAACTTGAAAAAGTGGGGCCGACGTTTTCAAAGTTTGAGAGGGAAAAACAAAATTGCGTCCACAAGTGGTGGTGGCCACGATGGTAAGTGAGCGAGAGTTCTCCGGTCGGAAGAGAAACGTTTCAGGTGCCGTACAGAGAAGAAGACAATTGGAGACGTCTCAAAAGAGGATTTATTTGGATGAGACAATTTTTCAGTCGTGGATTGAGGCCAAATTCGACGCAGGATACACTGGTGGCAGCGACACTGATGAGTGTGTACCTTCCCTGGTATATCGCAGAAGGTAATAAGAATCTATTGCCTACTCAATTTTGGCTAATCAATTTTTAACACTCTTTTTAATTTGCATATTTTGTATCGCACAGAGAATCACTGAATCAACTCGACTTGCGGCCAAAAGTTCTTTGCAAACAGCTGCCTGTACTTACGCAGGGTGAGGAAAACGCTGAAATTTTATCAGGTACACAAGAGAAAATGATTGTTCGGGTATTCGTTATCTTTCTGTAGTCAGCTGTCTTGCTATAGATTTTGATCATCTCTGTTTGATTATCATAGATCCATAAACAGTGATAAACAATTGACCACATTGGAGGAGTACTGATATTTGTAAATTTATGGTCTTCCCAGTTGAAGAACTTCATAACCGAGCGATACAGCTCCTCAATAAGGACAAATACAATGATGATAACGAAAGTGGGGAGTACTACTGAGTATTACCGGAATTTCTAATTCCATTATAATTCTCTTGATTACATGAAGATAATCAACACCAAAAATAATAGTGGCAAAATAATTCATAATAACTGAGGTTAGGCCTAACAAAAAAAGGCAGAGCAATACATTTATTATTTACTGTGAATTACAGCTACATTCCCTCTAGTTATTGTGTCTTTTTATTTCAAAATTTATAATAATACGGCATGATGTTCTGTAGAGTAGGTTTTGTCATTTCAGTACTGTTGTTTTGTACTTAAAATGTCCTGTTTGAAATCAAGTATGTGTCTACAATTTTCCTCACTCAGGGATGGCGCAGTGGTGAGAGCACTCGCCTCCCACCGATGTGGCCCGGGTTCGATTCCCAGACTCGGCGTCAGATGTGGGTTGAGTTTCATATCTTCATATAGGTATTGTTGGTGTAGTTTTTATTTTTAATTTCATCTCAGCTTACTATAATCTGAAACAAAGGGACAAAAAATAGCTCTGGCTTGAAAATTTTAGAACTAGAACCAATTATTAGTTTTTTCCACAACTGGGTATAGGCTGCTTTTTGGAAGGCCCTTGTTCTGTTATCTTCCCGATCATTCCTGATGTCTCCTATATTACGAATGCAAAGTTCTAATATATCAAGATCAAGACATAATTTAACAAAACGTGCTGATGTTGTTGTGCAAGTTCTCAGCTGACAGCATTTATTTTCAACTGCTTGTGGCATTTGGACTTCACCTGTAACATACACGTCACAACCAGTTGGGCACTCCCTGATGGGCCAGCATCAACTTCAGCTGGGTGTGGTAACTGTTACGGACAGTATGGTGTTACCCGTGACATCGGGTCACGTGAGTAACACGTCTTGCAAATCATGTGAGTTCGTAGTTCGTTCTCGTTCGAGTTGTTGTATGTACTGTGAGTAGTGGGTGTTTGATATTATATCGATGTGAAACTTCAAGATTTGAGCCTCTGAATCCAGCGAAACGCCCTATAACGTTACCTTCTCATACAGGTAAAAGTGCCGTTGCTGTGGTGCCTTCTACAGATGTTGTTTCCGTGTCTCTACCCTCCTCATCCAGATCATCCTCCATTATCAAGAGAGAATGGATGTGATCCATACTCCACATCCCTTTGCGAAGGTTTTCGACTTTCCAATTTCCTAACCATAGCTTCCCTGAGGGTACCACTAAATGCCTACCAAGAAACAGTACAAAGCAATTTTATTACTTTGCAGAATACCCCAAGCCAACTAGCGTTATCTGTTATCATTTTTTGGTACAAGAATACAAGGTGTTATCAGTGAGAAAACAAGACGTTTTCAATAAGAATATCACGCAGGGGAAATATGGAAACACAACTCACAAAAAAAAATATATGTAAGCTTGTATACTTTACACACATTTTAAGAAATAATGTTGATGGAGCTGGATTATGCTGCAACGTGTATATTTTCCTAACTCATAATTACTTGTGCTGTGATTCATTGTTTTCACACAAGGTTTTTGCACGAAGGTACAGTATACTCCCACCACAGGTAACCCAGGCTCACTGTGTGCGTCACGTAGGTATTAAAATATAGAGAACATATAAGGCGAAGTTTAGGTCTGAAAATTTGCTAGAAAATGGAAATAAAAATCGATAAAACTTACCATGTGGTGAGCTGTTGTTGTCTTTAATACGTACACAAAGTCTCGGGAAAAATGGTCCCCGTTCACCTTCCTTCATAGTATAGTGACAAGGTAGGAGACAGAAGCCAGCTTAAGGACTCCGATCTACTCAAAACAAGCAGGATTTTTTTCGTAAAAATCGAATCCAGTCGCTAAATAAACACGCCAGGTTCGTGGAACAGGAATTTCTCTAAGCCATGAATCCACTGAAGCACCTCCAGGTAGCAACGCGAAGCCACCAGGCTCCGTAGAACTTGTAAGTTGACCTGCTAAAATGGCGGCCCGAAAGCTTTGTCCTCGCGAAGTGCCCAATTCAAAATGGCACTGAACTCGGGACGCCTGGTGACGAGGGGAAAATATGTCCCCCTGGAGGAAGGAGAGTCCCAGATTGCTCAGTGAGTTTTGTTTTTAGCAATTTGGGACTCACCTCCCTCCAGAACTTATCATACTCGTCACCAGGCGTCCCGAGTTCAGTGCCATTTTGAATTGGACACTTCGCGAGGACAACGCTTTCGGGCCGCCATTTCAGCAGGTCAACTTACAAGTTCTACGGAGCCTGGTGGCTTAGTGTTGCTACCTGGAGATGCTTCAGTGGATTCATGGTTTAGAGAAATTCATGTTCCACGAACCTGGCGTGTTTATTTAGCAACTGGATTCGATTTTCACGAAAAAATCGTGCTTTTTTTGGGTCGATCGGAGTCCCGACGCTGGTCTCAGTCTCCTACCTTGTCACTATACTATGAAGGAAGGTGAACGGGGACCATTTTCCCCGAAACTTCGTGTACGTATAAAAGACAACAACAGCTCACCACATGATAAGTTTCATCGATTTTTATTTCCATTTACTAGCAAATTTCCAGACCTAAAACTTCGCCTCATATGTTCTCTATATTTTAATACCTACGTGACGCATACTGTGAGCCTGGGTTACCTGTGCTCCCACGCGCATATTGCTAACTCCAATTCCCTCTTCATCAATTGTACATCAATTACAAGGTACAAAAGAAAAGAGATTACATTTTGCGTCGTTGTTGCTCTTCGGATTGAACATCGCCGACGCTTGAAATGTAAAATCCTTCGAAGCTTCGAGTATTGCACTCTTCTTTCGATCCTCGAGTGGATGGGGTGAATTATCTTGTGAATCCTGAAATGAAAGCCCAATAAGTTTACAACTTGGCGAACCTGCTTCAAATTCAATCATTTCTAACCGAATACATACCCTATAGAGGTTTTGCACGGCAGCCATGTTGCATGGCAGGAACAATAGATTCTTTTTCCCATGGGAACAAATGTTCTTTCTAATGCAAAACATTTTAATTGTTCCTGGCTGCCGTGCAAAACCTCTATTCTTGGTAAAATATAAAAATGTTACACTCGGGTTAAAAAATATTATTGAAAAAAGATCTTGAAATCCCAACGTTTCGGCTACTAACATAAGCCTTCTTCAGAGGTAATAAGAATATACAACGAAGTGACAAGTGTATTTAAAATCGCGTAGATGCTAACCAGTGTAACATTTTTATATTTTACCATGCAACCACCTGGTTACAAATCAGTTTTTAAAACCTTTATTCTTGCAACGTTTCTCTCTTGTTCTACATCGCACAATTTGTTTCGTCCTTTACAAAGGCATTCTCTGTTGCTGTTCTCCTTGAAATCGCTTTGTACTGCAAGCACTTTCGCATTTACTAAAAGTTTAGTGATCCGGAAAGTTCTTCCTGACAGGTTAATATTAAATCCTGAGCGCTATGTTTGACATAGAATTCGTTAACTGCGAATGTACGTGACTCACGCGTGAATCCATAATTGCGGTTAGAATTTTCCGTGAACGCGAGATCAAACAAACTCGATCATGCGCAGCTATGAGTGAGTGAGTGAGTGAAGCTATTAGTCTCTCCCCTCGGGGCTTTTCAGGACTAATTTACAATGTTTTTCGGGGGACTTTAGCCAGACTGCTTATTACACAGTGTACAATTTTATTTTAGGAAGTGAGAGATGCCCCCGTCCAGATAAGGTCAGACCACAACACTTGTAAATAGTTTTTGGATTTCCGTTTCTTTATTTTTCTCGGCTTATTAGCATATTTTTCTTGCTAGAGGTCTAATCAACCTCATCAATCCCGAGATTAAATAAAGCTTCATTCATTCATTCATTCATTCATTCCGGGGACTACGTCCCCTACTCTTATCGAATAGAGAGTGGGTTCTTTAACGTCCCACACTATTTAATTTCCAACAAAGGTTATGAGACGGGACCTCCGGTTTACAGTCCTTATCCGAGAAGACTCCACTCCGAGAAGACTTGAGAGTCTAACCATTTGCAGATGTGATTACAAAGGTAGCACATTCTCTTCAGTTATTTTAAGACTCTGAGTGTTGGTCCGGGCCGGAGTCGAACTCACGACCTCCCGCATGACAGCCCGATGTTCAACCAACTGAGCCACCGGTGCGCTATGACACTGTCCCTTTAATATGTTGTACAACGAGGCATGGAGAGAAACAGAGAGAGAAAAATAAACATGCTCAACGAGAAAGAGAGCGACTGAGAGCACGAGAAAACAAGAGAAATATCGTTTACACGAGCGCGGTTTCATTTGTAACCGCATCGTTTTCGATGCAATACGCCTTCTGTTTGCATCACACCGATCGCCAACGTTGCCGAAACAGGGTCGATTTGGAAAAGCTGCCAAAAGTGGAGCGTTTTCAAAACGATACCGCTTCATCTGTCGTGCAAACAGCGAAACCGCATCGATTTGAATACGGTTACTATTTTGACGCGAAATTTGCATTGTGCGATTCAAAATGGTGGATTTAGTACGTAGTACAGCGCTCGCTTATACCATCACGACTTCGATTTCACGCCACTTGAAACGGTTCCCTGTAAACACTTCCAAACCCGCGTATCGATCTTGATGCGGTTTCGAAGTCGTGAAACCGTATCGATGTGAAACCGCGTTCATGTAAAGGCTGCCTAAGAGACGAAATTACTGAGTAGCTTAAAGTGATGAGCAGCGCCGGGAAGAAATTGCAAGCACCAGCACTAATGAGAGGGCCATACTGAAGCAGACATTTAGCTGCACATGTAGTACTCACTCGTAGAGCTTTTTGTACACAACCAGGACCTACAATTTGTTCAAAGAATTGTTCTGTCTCTCTTCTCATAAAAAAAAAAAAAAACAGGAAGGCAACGAGAAAAAATAGTTTAATAAGATAAAAAAAGGGGACTGAAAAAGCAGTCATTCTGTTTCAATTCAGTTCTATGGAAACACTGATATAGAACCCGTCAGGTATACCTCTTGTTTTTGATTGACGAGCAAGAGAGAGAAATTTGGCTTCAAGTGAGAAGCCTCGGTAAAAGCCAAGATCATAAAAGAGTGAGACATCCTATTAAAATTGGCGATGGTGAGTAAATGCCAGGACTCTTATTCCGCTTAAAGTGCCCCTGTGATCAAAACACCACTTTCTTTTTTCCTTCAGATTTTTAAAGTGTGTTTGCTTAACATCTATCTGACTGGCAAAATTTTGAGCTTTGATATTTATCCAAAGGCCGTTTACTTTGAGTGTAAGTTTTGGATTTCACGGTCCGCCATTACTCACGTTCAAAACTGACCGATTGGACCTCAGACGGTTGGATCCAGGGAAAAGTGACGTCAGAGGCTCACTAGCTTAAAATTTCAGCGTGTGAACGCAGCTTATTATATATGCAAAGCGTGAGTTTAAAATTCTGAAAGCTCAAAACCTCCGTGCTGCATATTAATTGTACGGCATACACACGTATTGCATTCTTAAACTAGTGAGCCTTTGACGTCATTTTCTCTTCGATCCAGCTCTCTCAAGAACATGTTAGTAATGGCGGACCATTCAATAGGAAAATTACAGTTAAAATAAAGAGGTGTCTTTTTGAAATCAAGGTTTAAAACGTGGGTCACTTAGTGTTTTGTTAAAATAGTTTTGAAATCCAAAGAAAAATATGAATTGATTTTTTGGTCACAGGAGCACTTTAAAGGGGCTGTGTAACGCAGGACGATGTAATTTCGTAACACCCAAAATGCCCAAAACGTATAATGAAACAGTTCAATAACAACTTTAAACTGTTGAACAACATAAAAGAAATAAAGCAAAACGAAAAGGGAGCATGGATGGATACAAAAATGGACAAAAAGATTGAAAGAGGTTGCATGTTGCATAATTTTGAAAAGAGTCGGCCCGACGTTTTTCAAGTTTATGGCAAATCGCCTGGAGAAAGGTCGTTTTTGGTTCAGAATCATCTTGTTTGTGATGTAACGATAATTCAGTATCAGTAAAGGCATTTCGAGTTTTAAACTTGAGATTTTAGGCCCTGCTTACAAGCAGGTAGGGTAACCCTACTGCTAGTACCCTAGCTAGGGTAACCCTAGTGCTTGGGTCACCCTGGCAAGAGGGTTACCCTAGCACTTACACATTTTTTCTTTTTTTCATCGACGTGCTTACAAGGCAGCTAGGGTTACCCTGGCGCTAGGGTAACCCTATTTGAGTGCTAGGGTCACCCTCCCTCCTTGTAAACAGGGCCCAACAAACGATTTCCGAGAAAAATGCCATAAAAATCACGTGACACGGTCCCTTTAATGTGGAAACTGCAGTCAAGCGCAGATTCAACGACATAAAGCACGATTCACCAAAATTTGGAGAACGTTGAGACTTAACTATACTTTAATCAAACTACCGGAAATATTGAAGGTAATTACTTGTCTGCCCTATTTCTTGACGCTTTTTACGAGAAATTGCCCACTTTTAAGGAAATATTATAAATGCTACATGTATTGATAATTACAGATTAAGCGACGGTAGATGTTGGATCGTGAATGCTTTGTTGACGATTCTCAGTTTGTTCTGGCTCGGAAACAGGCGGGTGAATATCGGAAAGCGAGTTAAAAACGACATGATGAAATCATGAATAACAGCGAAACTGCAACCGAGAAAATAATGTGCGGGGTAAAACGTAGTTTACAATTCGTGCATTGAATATTAATCAGTATATAAGTGCCCTTAACAGACACGAAAAACCGAGCAAAGGACTGATCCGTGTACCTCGTGGAATTGTCAACTGAGCTCAGTTAGCTTCAAAGATTCAAGATGACCATTCAGTAATCCTACGAATTTGTTTCTATAAACTTTACTCCATGTTTTTCCGAAGGAAATCTTGTGTATAAAAACAATTGCGCATGGGAGCAATTGTCTGAATTCTATTATAATGGAGGAAAATATTTAATTTATTTTATCTTTAGAAAAAAGAAGTTTTTATAAGCATTCTAACATATTGACTAAATTGTTGTTTGGTCAAAATGTGCAGCTCGTTAAAGCAAAACGTATCGATGACACAAAATGCGTGACTTGCATTGATTTTCTACTTGCTGGTTATTTACAAGCACGATAAAGTATTAACCAGTTGATAATATCCTGACATCTGCCAGCTTGAATACATAATGAATACTAAAATCATGTAAAATATGAGAAAAAGCAGATGTAATGGGCCGATTACATGAGCCGGCCGGTCAGCCGGGCTGGTCAAGTTTGCCGGGAAGAATTTCAGCCCAGTATTACATGAGCTGAGCCAGCCCGGCCTGGACTTTAGAAGATGTCGCGTGAAAAAAGATAAGAACAACTAGACGAAGTGGAGAGACGTTTGTCTCGCTATATTGTTATTAAAAATCACTATTCTACAATTTAAAAAAGCCTTAAGGTTTGTTATCTTATACACCCTTTATTTGAACACAAAAAAACCGACTATTCCTGAGGCCATTTTGCACTAAAGTGTTGTAAAATGTTTAGAAGTCGCTGGCCCGGCTAACCGGGCTGTCCCGGTGAACGCGATTACATGGAAAAATCTCAGCCCGGTTAGCGATGACGGGATCTCGGCTAACCGGGCTGGGGTTTTTCCATGTAATCGCAAACTTGATTTTTGGTGTTTTTCTCAGACGTACCGGGATCTCGGCTAAGCGAGGCAGCCCGCGTAACCGGGCCAGCCCGACTCATGTAATCGGCCCCAAAGTCAGTCGGAAATGAATTTTTCGCTGACAATTGCAAAAAAAAAAAAAAAAAAAGCCAACCAAACAAAAAAAAAACTTAGCTATACAAGAACTTAAAACGCTTACATCGCAAATGGGTGGATTGTATTTCAGGTATTTATTACCTACAAGCCATTAAAAGATTATGCAAATACCTTTCTCAATAATCAGATTGAAACACTTTTGTTGAATTGAAAGGTGCGATAAGACTAAGCGAAAGCATTGTGGAGGATTATAATGGCTATTGTTTCACAGGTGCCGAACAGAAGAGGACGAATAAAACAGTTAAACGACCAAGCTAGAGTAGTCTCGAGGAGCGGCTACAGCAAGCGGCTTGATAACGACCAAGAAGGATGGCCAACAACACGACAAACGATCTCTCTATTAAACAGCTTGGCTTTGTTTGGATCGATGCGATTTTCGTCATCGAATTTACCGTCATTTTAATAATGAACGCTTACACGATCACCGTCTTTGCAAGAAACCACCATTTGTGCAAGCGAACGACTTACCTGATTATAAATCTGACCGTAGCGGATTTACTGTCGGGAGCAGTTTCAGGACCCTTGGAATTATTCTACATGAATCGTAAATCGGACCTCCAACCTGGTTTCATCTGGCAAAAATTGAGTAGTGTAACATTTTTGAGCATATTTACCATATCGTCGTTGACTAATCTCTCTTTAATCTCCTTAGAACGCCTTCATGCAACAGTTTATCCGTTTAGTCATTGTTCGCTTGGGAAAAGAGTGTATTTCAAAGCTATTATTTTTGGTTGGCTTTCGTCTTTCTTGATCTCATGTGTGGACTCTGTACTTTTTGTCTTTATGCCGGTTAAATTTTTTTACGCCTGGGCATCACATATCGTTATCGCTCTTCTGATAGTCGCGTTGTCTTACATAATTATCATAGTTAAAGTTCACAAACATCCTCCTCCAGTGCCTTATGGCACGGCTGCTGATTCTGACACCAAATTATCAATAACACTTTTTATAGTAACTGTTGTATCCGTGGTGACGACTCTACCGTGGGCCTTATATGCAGCCATCAAGCCTATGCATATTTGGAACAGAGAATCCCAAACTGAGAGTGGAGTCACTATTAACTACATCGTCCATGGACTCTATTACGCGTGTGCAATTGCAAATCCATTGATTTATGCCATAAGAATGGAAGAGTTTAGGAAAGCAGTGATTAAAGGACTCCCTTGCAAGAAGGCACTCGAGGAGTCAAGACATAATCAAGCAATTGAACTACACGCAGCCTGACGTAACAATCTTCTTCCCAGGAATTCTCCTAAACAGAGGGAGAGGGTAAGATTAGTCATGGTACTGTAGTGTAGCACGCAAATTAGGAGTGCGAGTCTTTTTCCTTGTGCCGCAGGTGTGCTCAGAATCGAAAACATTCGCACACGCGTGCGTGTATATTTGTGAAAGGAATGTATATTTCAGAGTGCGGAATATTGACGAAAGATGGTAGTGATCCCACTTACCTGACCATGATTTAAGCAACTGATGAAATAAATTGTCCAGATAAAACGTATTTGATTGGTAAAAGTAAAACTGCAAAAAGGAATTCGGTGGAGTTCTCAGTTGAAATTAGGGTAATATATTCGGGAACCCTTCATTGCATTTATTGTCGTCAGCGTGCGTCTGACCCATGTTTGACGCAGATAAAATAAGTGAAACATACTCATATCATTAAACTAGTTTTACACAGTATTTATAGAAAGTTGAAGCGTACGAGCTTTCGGCTCCTTCTCGGAGGCTTGTTCACATATAAATGAAAAACAAGAATTGTGAACCGGTAAACTGTTAACGGTACTGTGTATAAGTTTTTAAAACTAGTTTAATAGTATGTTTTCACCAGTACAGTGTCACATTCATAAAAGTATACTCATTTCATTTTGTGTGAAACAAGAAAAACTGATTTAGGATCCATTCTAGCACAACGTATGAGTTATGTGAAAACAAGACGGCAAATGCCGATCACGTGCAAAAATATTCAAACCTATTGTAACAGTAAGAGATAAAAAAAACTACCGGGAAAGGTCGTTCATTTTAATCCTTAGAGGCCTCGATTCTTTCGGAACCGGGAACGAATCAAGAAACTAAAATTAAGGTTAACCTTTTTTTGCTATTAATGAAATACAATGATCATCCATTTGTGTGTTCATAATTATTTTCTTTCCTCTATGCCTGTTAAGCAGCCTACATTGGCCTCTTCTGTTTATTTTTTTACTTTGAGAAATACCATTGTAACCTGCGAACGACCGAGACGTTTTCTCTGTCCACCAAAAACACACAATTGTCACCATGAGGCTACGTGTAAGCGTAGTTCTTTATGCGTGCAAAAATTGCAGATCATCTCAGATTTCTGATCGTCCAATTTTTCCTGAGATACTGTGAAACGGAATTTTTTAGAATTTTATACAGAGTTGCATATATTTGAACTGTGGAAAAGAATGAAACGATAGTTGGAAAGATCAGCGCCGGTAGCTCACCGACATGAGCCTCTATCTCCATGCACTAATTTCTTGAGTCAACCCTTATTTTTTCCTTCCAAAATTATCGTATTTCCAGTGACACTGAGATAGCTCAGTACAACAGTGGGCGTACTGACTCTCCCAAGGGAGGCAAGGCTGCTGCCTAACGGTCGCCCGGTCGCTTGGAGCGCCTTATTAGGGAGCTTAAGCAACGACAATAGCGACGGCAACGAGAACGTCATCTCAAAATATAAATTTGCGTTTTTAATATGACAAGGGTGTAGTAATTCCTCAAAGATGAGACCAGTCGGAACGGCACTTCATTTTAGGCGAGAAAATGAAAATTTATCCTCAAGTGCTGACGTTCTTCATAAAACCAAAAACTTGGCTATTTCACGTTGTTAGGGAGCTTAAGATCTACGACGGCGACGTCGACGAAAACGTCACCTCAAAATAGAACTTAGCTCTGGTAAAAGTCTTTCGCGATTATTCCATCTCGTTCACGTCGTACAATGTGGGCGAAGTATCCTAAAAATAAATTGGTACGAGCGGTTTCCGACTGAAAATAGAGAATGAAAGATTCTCTGTTGCATGCTAACGTTGTCGTCAAAACCTAAAATTTAGTGATTTCACGTCGTCGTCACGCAGAGAACCGCAAAAATATGAGATAAAATCCGTGCCGCACGTGCAGCACGAATATTTATCCTCTTTTAACCAATGATATCATTGTTTTGTGGCGTTTTCGTCGACGTCGTCGTCGTAGATCTTAAGCTCTCTGCTGTTTTGCTGACGACGGCAACAAAATGGACAAAAGTGAAAAACGCACGTGCAGGGCGTGCAAAGCTATGCAAATTTGTGACTTTCTCGTCGCCGTTGTCGTTGCTTAAGCTCCCTATTTGCGAGCACGGGCGACCAAATTTCTGAACGAGTAGCCCGAACGGGTGCCTAACTTATCATTAGTTGATTCATCCTCACTTTTAATTAATTAATTCTGGGCTCTTGAAAAAATGACTCGGGCTACCAACTTTTAGTCTTGGAAGCCCGAAGGGCTCCAGAAAATTTTTCTTAAGCAGCAGCCTTGGGAGGCGTTCTATAAAAAGTAGGGAGCTTTAGCAACGACGACGAGAACGGCAACGAGAACGTCATCTCAAAACATAAATTCCCATTTTTGTAATCACTTCACGACTATTGCAAGCTTTTTAATGTGACAAAGGTATGACAGTCCCTCAGGAATCAAAACGTTATGAGCGGCGCTTAATTTAGGGGTGAAAATGAAAATTTATCTCGAAGTGTTGACGTCCTCTATAAAAACTCAAATTTGACTATTTCACGTTGCAGTTTTGATGACGACGGTATAAAAGAAAATGAACAAAAATGAAAAACGCACGTGCAGAGCGTGCAAAGCTATTGTTTTTGGCCACTAAATATGCAAATTTGTGAGGTTTTCGTTGCTGTCGCCGTTGGCGTTCCTAAAACCCCCTATTAAATCTACTCGGTAAAGGGTTGACCCCTAGGGCAAGGGGACATAGAGGCTCTCCTTGATCAATGAACCCTGTCAGCGCTCATGGGATGCAATCCTGTACAAGCCCCCATGGGTTTTTTCGGGCTTCCGTTGCAATTGCTAATTAAGGAGCTTAAGATTTTACGACGGCAACGCCAACAGCAACGGCGCAAAACAATGAAATCATTGGTTAAAAGAGCATAAATTATCTTATCGTGCTGCACGTGCAGCACGGGTTTTAGGACGAATTCTTGCGGTACTCTGCATAAGGACGACGTGAAATTACCAAATTTGAGGTTTTGATGACAACGTGAGCATGCAACAGAGAATTTTCTATTCTCTGTTTTCACTTTGTAATTGCTCGTACCAATTTATTTTTAGGATACTTCGCCCAAATTGTAAGAAGTGAAGGAGATAAAATAACCGCGAAACAATTATGGTAAAGCAAAGTGATATTTCGAGGTGACGTTTTCGTTGAAGTCGCCGACGTAGATCTTAAGGCCCGTTCAAACGGTCATGATAGTTGATGATAGTTGATGATAGTTGATGATAGTTTCAACTACCACGCACGTTTGAACACGAACTATCATTCACTATCATCAACTATCATCAACTATCATGCAGTTTGGACATGTTCAAATTCGACATGATAGTTCATGATAGTTTTTTCCGTTTGACCGAGCGGATGATAGTGCATGATAGTTTTTCGGTCAGCGGGGGTAACCAAGGCGGGCTCAATGCAATATGGCTACCGCAAGTTTGCCATCGTCCTGTGAGGAACAACAAAACAATAATTTGGACGAATATTCGGACGACAGTGACGCTGAAAGCGAAAAAGTGAGAAAAGCTAAAAAAGCTAAAAAACCAGACAACGAGAAGTGGAGTAGTAGTTTGATATGCAACCCACGGCCATGTTTGTTTACAATCGCGCGCGGTAGGAGACTAGGTACCAGTTAGCTACGCCAGCGCATTGCGCGATTTCGTCAACTATCATGAACTATCATGGACCGTTTGATCGCAAACATGATAGTCAATGATAGTGAATGATAGTTGAAACTATCATCAACTATCATCAACTATCTGACCGTTTGAACGGGGCTTTAAGGTCCCTAGTACTATTACCGTATCTCAAACGTGGAAAAGGGCCAATAAAGGTCTGAATGGAAATTATCATGGCTTCAGACTCAGATTCATGGGCTATAAGTTTGTTTGACAAACACCAGGTGTAGGGACTTTTAAGATCTTGGACGCCGATGTCGACGAAAACGTTACTTCAAAACATTATAACTTTGCAATATGGTAAGTCTTCCGCGATTGTTCCGTCTCGTTCACGTCCTACAATGTGGACCAAGCATCCTAAAAATAAATTAGTACGAGCGCTTTCAGAGTGAAAATAGAGAATGAAAGATTCACTGTTTGTACGCTAGCGTTGTCGGCAAAACCTCAAATTTGGTGATTTCACGTCGTTGTTGTGAACAGAACCGCAAACACATCAGTGTGCAGCACGATTCTTATTCCTCTTGCTCTTTTTTATGTATCCATGGAAATAACGATGGGACAGTTTCGGTCTAGGGAAAGCGTTAAACACAAAAACGTCCCTGCCCGTGCCGGGACAAATGCTATTTACCAATATGGGTAAAAGGGCTAGTGTCACCATTGACAACTATTATCAATGTTCTCGCCAATAGTAAAGATACTGCATTGTATCATCGTCGAACAAAACTCAAAACTCATCCCTAGTTATAGCCTGCGTAGCAAGCTACACTATCAACCCGCCATTTCTAATGTTTACTGTTCCCCCATTTTCCGTTTAAACTCAAGCATGCGCAATAAGACCGGAATCCACGTCTTCTGAGAAAATGGAGTCCATTATCCCAGAGTCTTTCCGGGCACTCACCCGCTGACCAAAAGGCCCGAGGACTCTGGGTACGAGATTGCGTTCGCCCACGAACGGGGTCTCTGATTGGCGCGGGCTCGGATTTTTTGATTGACACCTCTGTCCCTCATGTCAAAATAATGTATTCCCCGTAGCAAGCGAATAACTCAAAGAAAGTTATTCGTTTTTGGCGGACTGATTTTCGCTTTTCGCTCGCAGAAATCGCTAGATCGCTCACCACGCAGGCAAAATGGCGAAGAGATCTTCTTTTAAAGAAATATTACATCGAGCAGTTTGCTCCGTTGTTGATAAAGGATTTAGCGGTGGCTTAAGAGAAGAAAAAGAAATTTCAAGTAATTAAACAGCTCGTCCGAGGGGAAAATTTGCTCCCTGTTCTTCCCGCTGGTTTCGAGAAAAGCCTTATTTCCTACGAAAAACAATGCTTGCGTATCAATTATTAGCCCTTTCAAAAGTATTGCGAGCGATCAAATCAAGGAAGCCTTCAATGGGGATTTCGGTGCATCGGCTGGCCAGTAAACAGACTCCTGAATGATTTAGGCCCTGTTAAGAAGCAGGTAGGGTAACCCTACTGATAGGGTAAAAAGATAGCTCGGGTTTACAAACAAAATTTCACAGGTAGGATTACCCTACCACCCGGGACAACTTTGTGTGCTTGGTAACCGCCAGCATCGCAAACGAAATGGAAACCGCTAAAACGTTGTCGCGGGTAGACGAGTTGTCCCTAGAAAAGCATCATGCTCTTCAAGGCAGCTAGGGTTACCCTAGAGCTATGGTAACCCTAACACTCAGACAGGGTTACCTTAGCGCCAGACATAACCCTAGCTGCCTTGTAAACACGTCGATGAAAAAAAGAAGATATGTCTGAGTGCTAGGGTAACTCTCTTTCAATAAGTGTTTTTAATCTATATTATAATGCTCCTAAGTAATTAAAAATAACACCTGTAATTGTAATTATTGTTCTGTTCTTCCTGGAACACGTATGCCAGATAAATTTATGGAAAAGGCGGCTCTTATGCTCGTCCTTTCCTTCTCTTGTCTATTGTTTAACTCCGTTATGTAAAAATCATAAATCGCCATTTTCTCTGTGAATTTACTATGCAACTTGGTTCTAGATATTGTAACTCGTTTCTTGTAATTTTTGTAACTTGTCATACTCCGTTCGTGCTAACCTGATGTTGACAAACCTGTAAGATCCCGAAGAGACAGACGATTTTCTTTGTTGTGGAAGAAATATGTTAATGCGCTGATGCGCAGGCGTAGTGCGTCTCGCAGGCGTCATTTTGACGTGTGATTGGCACTTGATTGTTCAGTCAGACTAAGAACATATAAAAGGAGCTGTATACCTAACAAATGGAGAGTTAAGCAAGAACTAGTTGACCGAGAGCGGTAAAATCGACCCGAGAACTCCAGATAAAGAAGTGAAACAGCTGGAGTGTTGAGGGGTCTTTCTTCCCCCAAAAGATTTCCTTCAACAAGCTGGTGGAGAATCCGGGTAAGCTGTCCAACAAAGATGTACTACAGTAAAAACTCGCATACAAGAAGATGTGGATTAAGAACACCCAGGCTGAAATTTGGTAAAAAAGGAGCGTATATATAAGAACACGTTCAGCCTGCATGAAAATTGAAAATTGTTCTTATATATAAAAACTCCTCCCTTTTCAGTTTAATAGAACAAACAGTGTCTGTAGCTTTACTGTGGTATTGCACTAAGATCTCTGTATAAATGCTAGTAATTTCACTTGCTGTGTATAGCAAATGTACAACAACTGTACTTGGAATTAAAAGTCTTATAATTACATGAAAAATATGCAACAAACGACAACCTCCACGTGACCAAGCCTCCATAGTTCTAATCCCTGAGGAAGACTAGCGGATGCCAGTCGAAAGCTCGGTTGTGCAATTTATTTTCAAATGTTGTGTGTCTCAAGTTTAATTTTCTCTCAAAGTTATGTATTTCATCATAGTTAGTAAATCCCTTACATTTTTTTAGAAGTAAAAAATTAAGAACACTAAGAACACTTTCAGGCTGATTTCACCTAAAATACCCGATATATAAGAACCCAATCAGTCTGAACCCCGAAAATGGGTGTTCTTGTATGCGGGTTTCTACTGTAAAAGAACTAGTTCCAGCAACATCTCAATCGCAGTTTTTCCGACTGACGCTGCCTATCAATTTGATACTAGTTTTGCATGTCAGGCGGATGAAGTCACTGGTGATAACAGTCCATCTCTTGTTATTGTGAAGATTTTGAAGCTCTCGCAATTCGAGAGAGTGAGGTAGCGTTGAGGTACCCTTATCAAGCGTTTTGACTTTCAGTAGACAGAAGTGCGGGACTGTAGCAGCTAGTTGTTTCATGTCACTGCTGTCAAGGGTCCTAAAGGCATTGGAAATGATGGCAGAGATTGCGATAAAATTATGTCAGTAGGTAATCCGACAGGAACAAAATGGCACTTCAAACTAAAGAATGTCAAGGTATTCATACCAATGTGTCAACATAGTTTCTGGATTAAAAACCGTTGTTAAGCTTATTGTGCCGAGTTTTTAATCCACACAAGTTGTATTGTTAGCCTCCATTTATAGCCAATGGGAAGTTGCAGATTCGTTGCTTTAACTCTAGCCCCTAAGGAAGTTTTAACTTCATGTTTAGATGGTCTGGCTTTGGCTATGACTGCTACCTATGAGTAGAATCAGAGGTGTCAGGATGCCGTGAAACTTCATTTTACAATGAATTTGCCTGGGGTTCATTAGTTCTTCCAGTCAGGCTGATGAGTTTCTATTTGGCGGAGAAACTGCAAGAGAGTTAGAATAATAGCAGAATTTACAAGAACTACAACTACGTTTGTTTTCAGTTAGTACGAGTTTATTACTATGCACAGTGACTGTTCCCAATTGGTTCCCTGGTGCTGGAGAATTGGTCACTTAAATAAAGTTCATTATTAATTAGGAGGTTTGCAAGTATCCATCCTCAAGGCAGACCAAGGTTTAACCCTTATTCTGCTTGAGATAGTTTTCCGGAAAGGTAGCGGTAGGTGCTTCAGCGGTCGTGGTACCCAATGGGGTTATGTTACCTCCCCATCTCTTCAGCCTTTCTGGATTGTGGTCCAGTCAGACAGGCCGAGGTCCTTTCCCGAGGAAACCAACAATTTTTGATATGTATGTCCAGATGAGGAAGTCTACAGTTTGTTTCGCAACCAGGTACCCTTACTGGCGGGACAGACTGAAAACTGCTTTTCTGAGTGGGTGAAGGTCAACTCAGATCCAGAAATCTTGGACTCTGTAGAACGTTGGCACATAGAATTTACAAATGATCCTTCCGAGCATAGTTTTTCTCCAGCTACGCATTGTCAATGTTCATTAGCAGTTTTTTCAAGCTAGAGAAACTTGGTGTGATCCGAGGTCACTGCATGAACTAGGGGAATGCTTGGCCCCTATTTTACCAAATTGGGTGGATGGTTCGCACAGATAGATTTTTCATTTTAAGAACTGCAATGCAGCTGTTCGCTTTCGGCATTTAAGTTGGATGCAGTCAACGCAGTCCTCATTTTTGTTTACCCCCCGGGGACCTTATTTGCCCGTCTTAGTTTTTATAAAACGTGCCTATTATGCTTGTCCCGTTGACTTAGAGCACAGGAAATTCCTTAAAAGTTTCTTTTAATAGGCAGCTCTATCAATTTAAGTCCTTACTCACGAGTTTGACTTCTGTCTTCCCCGGGGATTTTTACCAAGGCAGGAGCCCATCTGGAGCGTGCAACTTCCATACAGCGTCTGTGAAACGGCGTTTTCACAAGTAGGCTTATTTTTAGAATAGCCCTTCCCGCGAATTAGGTCAAAAAACAAAGGCAGTTCCGGTTCGGTGACCCTATGACGTCAGCTTAATTTCTTGTAATTGTACATATCTAGGGAAGATATCGTTGACGTCACCTATTGTCATTAATGTGCCAACCATATCCTCATTGGCGGTCGAAACAAAGGGTCTTTTGTTCCTGCGGTTGGCACATTTGAATAACAAGAGCAATGTTTGTAAACAGATAACTCCCCTATACTGAGTTCCCCTCTATGCCATTCGGCACTGATCACTGCTAGATCAGCTTTGTCTCGTTTGATTAGCGCTAAGAATACCTAAGTTGGCCAACATCCAGTTGTTCATCGTTTCTTGGAGGGTGCCTTTGGGAGTAAGTCACCCTCAAATAGATATTATGGTATTTGGGATGTGCAGCAAGGGCTGCAATTTGGGAGATTCGCAGTGGCCTTAATTAAGGGAACTCGCGTTAATACTAGCCATGTTATTAGCGTTAGCAACAATACTTTGCTACGACCTAATATAAGCGCTAGTTATCTGAAAAGTCTCAAGATGAGTGTGTGTTTGTTTCTTGGTAATCATATCAGCAATGCTAACACTGTTTGGAGCGTTTCGAGCTATAACTTAACTTTGTTTATTGGTTGTTTAGACGTCTTTGGTATTCTAGACGTAAGGTGCAGTAAAATAAAATGGATTTAACTTTAGGACGTTGTAATTGTAATCTTGGAGTCTGGTTGGTGTTTTGGGCTCCTCATAGTGTCCTCACACGCTTTGAAGGCTATATGTCAGTACCGGAGGTTACGGTTTATGAGATAGAATTGGAAAGTTAAACGAGACTTTCCCGTAAGTTGAAGTTTGACTTGAATTCTATCTCATAAAGAGTAGTAACCGAAGGTGTCTGACATGCTCACCTCTCCCTCCTTGTGCTTGTTTCGAGCTCTCAGGCCTTGGTTACTATTCCTCTTTATGGAATTACTTTCTGTGTTTTATTGTTGCTCCACTATGAGGAGGAGAATTTGAGACTATGATTGTGACGTCACTCCCAACAGACTAGGTTCGTTCTTTATGTCAGACACCTTCGGTTACTACTCTTTATGAGACAGAATTCAAGTCAAACTTCAACTTACAGATAAGTCTCGTTTAACGTTCCAATCACATTTTCCAACAGCTTGGAAAGTGGCCCAGAAAACACCGAGTCCTAAAATTGACAACCCTCTTCATGAACAAGATCTGCGAACAATATCAATCCTGCCAGCCAAGCTCAAGATATTTAAACGTCTTGTCCACCATCAAGTGATTGAATATATTGATATAAGGACATTGTTTAAGAGCAATATATTTGGTTACAGGAAAGGACACTCCACAGCAACAGTTTTACTTGGAAAACGAAATGATATAGCGAAAGCAATGAAGCGTGGAAAGATAACGCCAAGTGTTCAGCGTTTTTTGGAGGTTAAGTATTTTTTTACCGAACTTCAGTCTGTTAGCACTTTCTTGGTTGCAAAAAAGACACCAAGAGCACTGACAGGTTCTTTTGGCCACTTAAAACCAAAAGGTTCATCTGTTCTGTCTTTCCATTCGCCTAACCACATTGCTTCGGTTTTAGTTGTGTTTATTTCTAGGGCAGAGTGCTCTTTGAAATCGTTTAACACCTTCAATAGACTCGTAACGGAGTCGAAGTCACGGACAAATACTGTTGTGTCGTCGGCATATTGACTTATTTTAAGCTCTTGCTTGTTGACTTGGATACCTTTGATAGTGGGATCATTTTTTATAGATCTAGAGAGGAGTTCTATTCCGAGAACGAAGAGGACGCCAGACAACGGGCAACCTCAGTGTCTAACTCCCCGCTGTAGGGAGAAAAAAGTTGAGGCATGACCGTTATTGAAAACACAGCTAGTAACATTATTATAGAAAATTTTTATCCAATTTTGAATGTCGTGGCCGAAGTTGAAGAACTGAAGTGTTTGTAAGAGATAGTTCTATTCAATGGAATCAAACGCCTTTTTGAAGTCCAAGAAAATGGCAATACCTTTTTGATTTGGCTTATCTGTGTAATGTATTAAGTCGTAGATTAGCCTTACGTTTTCACCAATGTAGCGGCCTTTAACATAACCCGTTTGATCAGGGTTTATTAATGTTGGCAAGACTTTTTCTATTCTCTTGGCAATAACTTTAGTGAGAATCTTGTAGTCGACGTTCAGAAGTGAGATGGGCCTTAGATTTTCCAAAATAGTTTTATCTTTGGATTTTTTGGGGATAAGGGAGATTATTCCTCGTCTTTGGCTTATAGAAAGCATGCCATGCTGAGAAGCAAAGTTGTAGCTGGCTAGCAGGTCATAACAGATGTCAGGCCAGAAGAACCGGTAGTCCTTGAGCGCATTTGTGCATTCGAAGGGGACAGTTAGCAGTAGCACATTCCTTGGATAAAGCAGATGTAGATCTCAGAGTCAACAGTGATATATTGACTGTATACACAAAAACTGCTTGGAACTTTTATTGATCAGCACCTTAAATGGGATGAGCACGTTAAGCATCTTTCCTGCTCCTGCTATGCAACTCTAGCTACAAGGCTGAGGAAACTCAAAAACAAACTACCATTGAACATTCGTAAAATCGTAGTACAGTCTTGTGTTTTATCTAGGATGTTTTATAATGGTTGTGCACTCTATCCAATTCCTTTGGGTCTAGTCAAAAGCATGGAGAAAGTACACAAAACGGCTGCCAGTTTTGTTTTTGGAAGATATGTGTCCACGGATGATGTCACCAAATATAAGGGGAGTCAGGGTGTCTTAGTGGTTATCTATCGAGCCTCCCACCACTGCTAGCCGGGGTTCAACTCTCGCCCCGGCTTGCATGTAGGCTGACTTTTAGTCGATCTCAACCTGACTCGAGGGTTTTTCTCCAGGTACTCCGGTTTTCCTCCCTCATCAAAATCGACTCACAGCTAATTAACATCTAGCTGTGGTACTGTGCTCCGACATCAAACATGAACTGTATGGCAGCAGCCAGAGGCGCCTTTGTATGCTTTCAGCCCGATATCGTGAGCTGCGCCCGTCGTAATTCAGTCCTCAATACTGCAAGTAAAGGGTGATTAGCACTGCCAATTATTATTATTATTACAATACAATACATACCTAATTAAACACAACGAAATGACGGAACAGAATAACAACAACAACAACAACAACAACTGTTAAGAATCTCAACTGGCCGGAGGCAAACCAGTTGGCTATTAAAAAGTACAGCTGGGGAGTTGAACCAGGGACTACCAGGATCAAATTCAACGAGTGGTCAGAGTGGGTCTTGAACCCGGGATCTCCGGATCTCCAGGCAAGCGCCTTAACCACTGGGCCACACTGGTTACACGTGAAGCAACAACTCCGGCGAATGACATACTCTGAAGATCGCACACAAAGCACTGCACTGGATCCAAAGTGGTTTAAGTACTTTGATGTTAAAAGGTTTAGGCGTGAAAGAACTCTGAGATCAAGTGCAGAAACATTGCTGGAGATATCCTTGATACCAAACACTTTTCAAGATCAAGTAGCGTCAAGTTTTAATAAACTTTCCATGACCATCACAAACTGTAAAGACCATAATCAGCTTGTAAAACATACTTTTAATTTTTTATTAGCGCAAGCTAAGAAAGATCGCTTGTAGTTTCGGTTTTTTTTTTAGATATTTGTATTGTTTTTACATATTTTTGATTTTAGATATTCTTATTATTTAGACATTGCAAGTGAAGAGCCATTCTCGTGGATATACTGCAATAAAATAATTATCATTTTTGTGTTCAGTAATATTTATATTTATTTGCTCATGTATTAATACCAGTTTGTTTTGAACAAACTGGTACATTTTTAGCAGTTTAATATAATAATAATAATAATAATAATAATAATAATAATAATAATAATTATTATTATTATTATTATTATTGTACACTGCGTGGATAATATAAACAAAGCAGGACTGAATAACGTCTGCGCATGTGCAAGCTGTCATGGCGCGAGTGATTGCAATCTCGACCCCAGAGCTCTGGTGACGAGAATGGAGTGATTGCGTCGAAGTACCTCAACAACCCTTATGAAAATGGCGGTTTTCAAAAATTCTCGTGTAGACCCTGGTGTTTTGTAAAAATGGAGCGTTTAACTGAAAACGGGAGCTTGATGTTTTCAGAAGAGGTCCGTCGAAAATTGGTCTTTCAACACAGTTTTGTACAAAAGTGTTTAAAGTATGTACAAAAGGTCAAAAAAGTGCGGGAACAACTTATCGATCGTCCATCGGAGAGATGAGTTTGTTCCTCTTCATTTCTTGCACACTCCACGCAGCTGTCTAAAAGAAGCATCCCAAA
>NC_090892.1:6904281-6936781 GCF_036669925.1 Montipora capricornis
CATAAAACTGTAAACTTATGTAAACAAGGACTTCGAAGTTGACTTTCCGAGCTTTTTTCGATCGCAACGACTCGTCAGTTACAGCTTGCTTTTAAAAGGAAGCTCATGTTAAACGATTCGAAGAACAGGCTCAGGAATACAAAAAGCCGGCCAAAGGAGAGTGAAATTTAGAGGAATTCGTTATTCTATACGACAGCAGCGTGTTCAAAAGTATACGCTGACCACACAAACAGCGGGTTTTCTTTGAATAAATATTTTACTTAACTGAAGTTCTGGTATATACTCACCTTTTTCAGTATTTTTTCAATACAATTCATATCACCATCAATGTCCCCAAACATCATTTTACTCAAGCCAAGCAGAGGATCGAAAACGAAGTAGATACTAAGGTAGCACATAGCTTCTTTGGCTTCGCTTCGTGGCGGTTGAAATCAATGCGTCAAAGAAACATAAAATGCGTTGAAAGAAAGGTCATATTCACCGGCACTTCCTAGAAGAAAATATTCGATGCAGATCATGAAGTCTTCAAAATATTGCTTGTGAAAGTTGAGAAAAAAAGCATTCCCTTTTTGAGTCGAAAACGAAAGGAATCATCTTCCTTTCTGATCACTTGCCTACGTTCAACAAAACGAAAGAACAACATATCACCTTCGCGCCGAAATTTGATCACTGTTGTCACGCCAGCTTGTACGTGCACAGACGTTATTCAGTCCTGTTTATAAACAATCACCACACATAGCCTCGATTTCATGCTAAGAGGGCGGTAATTGAATACCGGTGTCGCAGTGATATGTGTACCCCGGTGATATGTGTATACCCGCACACATATCAGTAGTGATATGTGTACCCCCTCCAATATGGCGGCCAGTGATATGTGTATCCCCCACCCACTTCCCCTCCGAAAAATAAATAATTACGGCTAACTTGTGATCGGTGAACACATATCAGACATGATTTTTTCAAGGTACCAACACTAGAAACCATTTATTTGCAACTGAACCATCTTCCACAATCAGAACTGTAAAGACACGACTCGTGAGTCCGACATGTCCATGTAAATAAAACCAAATGGATTTCATGCTTTGGCTGATAATACTCTTGTGGGCCAGTAGCAAACATCAAACGATCCACTGGAAATATAAAGGAATCGAAATTGTCATTAAAACAAAAATATATCTTGGGGATACACTTCTGTGTGAATGAGACCACAATTGTGTATAACAGCCAGAAGTCAGGCTACTTAGCCAAGTGCTGGAGCCTCACTCAAGCATCAAGCAAGCATCACTGGTTACCGCAATCGTAGTGATATATGTATCCCCTGGCCTATCGGCGTTGTCGCCTGTCTAGCAAATTACTAGCTACTAGCTTTTTTTTCTGGCTCCATCAACTGACAGCAAGTATTATTGATTCCCAATTATCACTGACAACTAAAAACTAGACAGACGACCAGGGACGTAGCCAGAAAAAACTATGACTGAGGCAATGCCCATGGTTAAATTCTCCTCGTAAGTATTTTATGATGAGTATATTTTAAAGGCAATACTGGAATCACACTTTATTAAAATGACGCAAAAATGACTGAGGCAAGTGCCTCGGTTTGTCTCATACTGGCTACGGCCCTGACGACACTGCGCTAGCCAGGGGATACACATATCACTGAGATCGCCAGTTCAGTGATGTGTGTATCCCCAACATATCTCGGGGGTACGCATATCACGGTAATCGTAGTCAGTGATATGTGTATCCCCTGGTAAAGCAAACGCTGTCTAGCAAAGTACTAGCTAAGCTTATATATGGCTAGTAAGTATATTATTGATTCTAAATGAATAGACGACAGATATCACTGCGAGCGCTGTTCTGTGATATGTGTATCCCCTGATGTGGTCAGATATATCATGTAACTGAACGGTGATTGTAGTGATATGTGTATCACGGCCTGTCTAGCCTAGTGCAATTTCGAATCAATAAAATATTTCAAAATAGCACTCATAGGTGCAGTGCCAAGCAAACGTTTTGTGATACGTTGGGAACACATATCACTGAACGGTGATCGTAGTAATATTGGTTTTCCCTTGCCTGTGAGCGCTGTCGTCTGGCTAGACACTTTTTCGAATCAATACACAATTTCGAATTCGAATTCGAATCAAAAATAAACAATTCAGCACCCATAGGCGCATATTTATAGAACTAGGATCCCTTTTTCAAATACAACGAATTATTCCATCAGACGTGGATAGCAACACATATATGCTACGTCGTTTTAACTGTTGTAACGCAACGCTCCTACCCACAGAAAATCCTTTATTAAAAAACGCCCGAAGGGGACGCTGGGCCTTGTATACACGTGACCTATTTTCGCGGGAAATTCGCATCTAACGAAAATTGTTAAGATGGATGCCACAAAATATTCCAATCTTGTTCATTATTTGAGAGATAAAGAGTATCCAGAGGGCACCAGCAAGCCGGAAAAAGGAGTGTTACGGAGACTTTCGAAACAGTTCACGTTTGATGTACAATCAGGCTCGCTTTTCTACGTCGACCGGAGTAACGATGGGTCAACCTTTAAACGCATGGTCATTCCAGAGCAGGAAAAGGCAAGAGTTTTCGAAGAGTGTCACTCTTCACCTTTTGCGGGCCACGCCGGGCGGGACAACACCATGCAGAAAATAAAGGAGCGCTACTACTGGCCCTCTTACTACAAGGATACTGTTGAAATGGTAAGTCAGTTTAATAAAATGTACAAACGTAGAGGCATTTGTGTCGCGTGACATTTTATGCCATCACGGTCTATCACAATTCATGCATCTTAACACCAGAGGTTCAATGACAGTTACTATTTTGGATTTTTTTAATGGTGGGATTTACTCAAATAAGCGCCGCGGTGCTTTCTTGCGTCTCAAAGGAGGCGCAGATCAGAGGGCGGCGCTTTTTTGAAACACAACTGTTAAAAATGGGTATTTTTGCTCCCTCTTGCTTAGTACTTTTTGGTAGGGAATGTACAATAATCAGCCTGGCTCCTACCAATCGGGACTTTTAACAACTGTCAGTCTATTATATTTGTTTGTTTGTTTTCGGTGTCCTCAATTAGCACACCAGTGCTGAATACACTGACACTTAAATAAAGTGATTTATTTATTTAATGGGAAAGAAATTCAAAGAAATTCAAAGGAGTTTTTTCGTTTATTTTCGGTTCGCAGCTATATGTGTTTTTGTTCTCTGACCGCGTCAATAGGCCTTTTGCAACTAACGATCACATGGTACAAAATCCGCCATGCTGGAGGGCAAGCTCATTATTATTCCCCCACTGGGACATTAAAACAAAGAGACCTGAACCAGTCAAGCTTGACTTTCCTTTGTTTTGTACCATGTGATCGTTAGTTGCAAAAGGCCTATTAGACGTTACAAAAATAGCCTGAGACGTAATACGCAATCTGATATCCTTCCATTAAGCGCGGGTTTTAAAGCTAAGGTCATTCAAACTTTCTTTTAAAATGAGATTCTATTATTAATAAACGGGTAATTTTATTTTTGGATTCACTCTGACGAAGGGCTAACACTCGAAACGTCAGCTTTTAGAATCTCTGTACGGTGGCCAATTTACATTATCAACTCCGTTGATAAAACCAAATTTCTGAATACTTTTATTTGCTATGCTTTGCTAACAAATAAACGTTATTACAAGGTATTACAACAATAACGGTAAAATATTTATAAAACACTGACTTTTCTTTACTTCTAATAGATGTTGTAATAAAAGGATCTCTATGATAAGTGTGACCTTTCTTTTACACTAACAGATTCGAAATTGTGACCGGTGTCAACGTAATACCAGTGAAAGCAAAGGTTACGACGTGCTGAATCCCGTGAAGATGGTTTCTTAAGTTTGGTGCCTAGTCGGTATTGATTTAGTGGATGCCGGAAAGGTTTCCGCTAAAGAAAACCGCTATCTTCTGACAATGACGGATTACTTCAGCAAGTATGTAGAGGCAATTCCTCTGCCAGACAAGAGTGCCGTAAGCGTTGCAAAGGGCCTTTACAAAGCATATTGTCGCCATGGATCCCCTGCTCACATCATTTCAGACCAGGGTAGAAAATTCGTTAACCAGGTAGGTCAGCGTTGTAAACAAAGGAAACCTTTGAAAGACATCGGTGTAGCGGCTTGCATAACGTTGCTGCATTGTATCTGTTGCAGATGTGCGTGCACCTCATGACAACATTTGCAGTCCACCAGAGGATCGCGTCAGCATATCATCCGGAGTCTAATGGCCTAGATGAGAGATCAAACCAGTCAATAAAGAAGTGAGCTTTGCAATCATTTTACGGCTAAAAATAACTCTGACATCATATTAGTGACATGCAAGAGGGCCTGACATTGTACCTAAATCATCACTTAGCTAAACTAGCGCAATACATCACCTAATTACCCCCTAACAGTTATTTTATCCTATTTTGAGCACGTTTCTTTTACTCTTTACTCCATGATGTATGTAAACTAACTGCTTCCAAATCTTGTCACTTATGTTCAGTACCCCTAGGAAGATTGCTGATGACAACGATGAGGATTGGGACGAATACACGGACGGTGCTCTGTTTGCAATCAACACCAACAGATCAAAGACCACCAAGTTCAGCTCATTCTATTTAATGTATGGTAAACATCCACGTTTGCCTCTTGAAGTCCAAAAGTATGTAGAGCACGTCGAACACGGCGAAATTGAAAAACTGGCAAGGGAATTAACCTCAGAGGATGTCCTCCAGGAGCATGTGCAAAAAATGACAGCCACAAGAGATGCACTTTTCCCAAAAGTGCAGGGAAACATAGAAGCTGCACAAGAAAAGCAAAAGGAGTTCTCAAAAAGAAAAGGAGGCTTCCAGTGCACATTTCAGAATGGTGATGCTGTTCTACGCCGCAATATGCTCCAAAAGACCAAAAAGGGGCATAAAATGGAAGACCAGTGGACTGGCCCATATACCATAGAAGAGGTTGACTTACAAAAGGGAACGTGCAGGTTACGTGGAAAAAGTGGCGAGAAACTAAGAAGGATAGTAAACATGAAAGACCTCAAAGCGTACAGGGTCCAATACACAGCTCAGCAGACAACACAACCACCATTGTAGCAGCCTCATAGTTCTTCTCAGAATTAAGCGACAACACCCCAACATCAACAATGGGTGCACTCACAGCAGCCAGTAACATCTCAGCAGCCTGCAATACCATTGCAGCAGCCAACACAATCCCAGCAGCTACCGCCAACCAAATCGGCCACAGTAAACAGTCAATGTCATCCCAACAAGCACCATCCAAGCAGCCTACACCACACCAACCGCCAGCACCAATGCCACGGTTAAAGGTCTCCCAACAAAAAGTACCATATAATCAGCAAGCACCTTCCAACCAGCCAACATCACCTAATCAGCAAGCACCTTCAAGGCAGCCAAAACCAACTAAGCAGCCAGGGGCTCAGCAGCCGGCAAAAGCCCAGCCCTTTGAACCAAACAAAAAAATACAGGACATTTCAAAGAAGGAAATCACTTCCTGTTTTGACAATGTAATCAATGATCCCATTTCGGAAGTACTCAGTGTCACCAAGGAAAGCTGGCGACATGAAATTTTCCATGGAAGAATTGTATCAGACAGGGATAAAGACATGATCGGAAGGGAAGATCTAAAGTTCAATGTGCCATTTGGGGACTTTGAGGAAAATCAAACATATCACATGGTAAATCTAATAGCAAAAAACTTCCCAAAGGTCAGTGAAAAGTACTTAATGGAGGTACTTTTACCAGAGGCTCTAACTACCCTGTGTTGTCAGGAACTACAAATTACATACAACCAGGCTGAGGATCTCCTAGAAAGGGGTGGAAAGCGTGAGACAGATGCATTCATGCAAAAAATGCAACAAAGAAGAAAAGGAAATTTCTTGAAAAAGAAGAAGGCCCAAAAAAGAAAAATGCAAGCAGCCGAAGAAGCTGAAGATGAAGTCAAGTTTTTGAAACAGGCAAGGATGGACCAAACATCTATTGCTAAAGTAAAATGCAAAGGCCTACATTTAAATTGCATCAAGAAGATGCAGACATAATTTAAAAAAAATGCAATGCTTACAGAAAATCAAATACAAATGGCCCAGGAACTGTTGCATCGCCAATTTCCTTATATCGAGGGACTGCTGTCTCCAACAATTGGGAAAGCAAAACAGTTTCCAGTAATACGGAACAACTTCATTCAAGTGCTACACACTGGTGGTATGCACTGGGTCTGTGTCAGTAATACTGGATGCAGGCACAACACCCAAGTGAAACTGTATGACAGTCTGTACAGTGGAATCGTACCATTTACCAGAGAGCAGATTGGTGCCCTTCTTTTCAACCAAGACAGTGATGTCATTGAAATTTGTGTCCCTCCTGTTGACCAGCAAACAAATGGGACAGACTGTGGAGTCTTTGCAATTGCGTTTGCCACAGCACTCTGCTATAATATGGACCCTACATCACTTAAGTTCAACAGGCAGGCAATAAGGGCACATCTCTTAGATTCCCTTAAAAATGGATACATTGGTATATTCCCCTTTGAGGAAAAATCAAGCGCAGGCTACGAAGAGACTGTTTCCATGCCAGTGTACTGTGACAGCTGCCTTCCATACAATCCAACCAAAGACCAGATGGCAGAATGCACCAATTGCAAGAAGTGGTTCCATCAAGCCTGCCAAAAAATTCCTGACAAAGTTTTCAAGTATAAAAGGTTTCAATGGAAGTGCAATAACTGCCAAATTGCTTAGACACAGAAATCTATTTTTTAAGGCAAATGGTTATTGAAAATATCAGGGACTATCAATTTTTATGTGGTGGGCCGGTGGATAGTCGCTATAATATATGATGACTACCCCTTTTCATCAGACATTTTTCCCTGCCCTCCCCCCTTGTTACCCCAAATGTGTGACACTTAAGAGTAATTAGTTGGGGTAAACCCTTCCTCTCCTAACAGACCATTTTAATTTAGTTGGCTCTACTTTCAATCCAAATGTTCGGGAATGACCCCTGCGAAACCTACTGACCCCCCTATCTCATAAAAAAGAACCGTCCCTTATAACAGTACCTTTTGTAATGAGCGTTCAAAACCACTTTAGTGCACCAGGTGTATGTTTCCAAAATCACTTGGGCAGGAAATGTGAACATACCCACTAAAGGTCAGGTGTAGTACCCTTTGGTGAAGCATTCTGTTGATCTTCTTTGATAATCACTTGTGTCTTTTTTATATGCAATCTACCACTAAGAAAAGAGTTTACCAGCATCAAATATCTGAGTCCCCAAAAAGTCTAAAATTGCAATTCCCCACTCAACATAAATGTCAGGCCAACACACTTCCATGTCAACTCAAGCTAAAATACTAGCACAAGAAAAAGCAAAGGGAAAGGATTTTGGCAGTGTTATTTCAATGAAGCCATTGTGCTAATTGTCTACTACATAAAAATCTATTTATTATGACAGTACAATAATACAAGAGTTTTACAAATTAAATCAATACCATGGAATACCTCATTCAAAAGAATCACAATTTGAAAAAAAAAATCACTAAATGTTAGTCATTGTTAACAAGCCTATCCATAAATGCCTATTTCCAGTGGGTACTCCCCTTCTCAGAGTTTGTTGATATTTTTTTGCATTGACCGATAGGTTGCAGCTTTAGAGTAATAGCCCTTGATTTACAGGTGGCTTGTTATTTTCAGAAATTAATAAGCATTATTGTGCTTTGGAACAATGTTAAGTTTTTTGTAGTTTTATTGCTGTTTTGCAAGAATGTGTGACATTTACAACGTAGAACAAAAGTTTGCTCTGAAATTTTTATTTTGGATACAGTTAGTACACGTACATTTCACAAAAACTGAAACATTGCAAGCAGATATTGCTTGTAAAGAAGTGGAAATCACCTTTATTAGTAGTTTAATACTATCAGTTAACAATCCTTTTTGATTTATTTACTTATGTTGATTTATCAATAAAAATACCTGATCTTTCGCATGTAGTTCAAATTGGTTGGCCTGTTGTTTTTACGAGCACTTATTAGACACAACATACACGGTGCTCGGAATTAGAAAAAAAATTCAGGTGGTCCATACTGGCAAATACAGGACAACCCAGACTTCGGTTGCCCTGATAAGGACTTGGTTGTCCAGGGCCGCACAGATTACAAAACAAACAAAGAATAACAACATAGCCCCTTTAAATATGAATTCAAAAGGATTTGATGTATTGATTGATGTAAACTATGGAACGTGAACACGAAATAGTTTCCACACGCGGTACAGTTCTAGACCTTTGATTTACCAAAAACATTATTGCGTAAACACACTTTTTCGCCATCGCAAAAGACGGGACAAACGCTAGTTTCGAGCAGTGGCTCAAGCGAACTAATCGTTGGTCCTTGTTAAGTTTAATTAAATGTTGGTGAAACGACTGAAATTCATGAAACTATTTTAAAGGTTTTGGAAGAATAACAACACCTCTTACCTTGTTATTCAGTTGCAGTCTGATCTTCTTCCGTTTACATTTTGGATCGTTTGAAACTTTAAAAATCTGTCCCCAGTAGCCTCCACTTCAAGGCTTTGGAGGCCCGGGTACAAAGCTTCAGTGTTTTTTGTATCCCTACCGGGGGTGACCGGGGGTACACATATCACTAGTGATATGTGTGCGGGGATACACATATCACGGGGGTACACATATCACTCCGACACCGGCGTTTGTAATGCTACAGTTTACATTCATCGCATTTACAGTCGACTCTCCGAGAAAATCATGCAATATGGTTACCTTATCGCTGCCTTGCTAAGTCTGGAAAGTTGCATATTGCTCGTATACATTAACTCGAACGGGAACAAGCAGGCAATTCCAGACGTACAGCCAAATCTCAAAAGAGAAAAGATACCTAAAAAGAGTACAGAGAATGTCAATGCACGCACGTTTACAAAGCCATTTGTTTACCTTACACAGACTGAAAAATGTATTCCTTTACCATTACGGGAGTCGATTGGAATCAATGACACCTGTAATTGCGATGTTATAGCCCTCAGTTATCAAGCAGAGTGTACAGAAATATCTTCGGTAAATATAGCATACCTATTCGACCGAAACAGTACTTGGTCATCTGGTCGAAATGCTCTCTACTTCGCTGCAGTGAACAGAACACCAGGCTACCATTACTACATATTTCTGGATGATGACGTGAAATTCATGTTTAACAAGTTTACACCGCCTGACTTGAAGAAGAAACTGCCACTGCAATCATTTCAGCAATGGCTTTTACATTACGAGCATGCAGTGGGTGTTGCAGATTATTTTAGCCGTCACGGTGCAGTGTGGACTTTCGAGCAAAGGAAGGTGTTATGCGGCGTTCGAAATGACACATCTTTATCTCTGCCTGTGATGTGGTATGACGCCGCTTTCAACGCTTTTCACTACAAGGCTGTGGCTGACATTTTACCATATGACACAAAATACGATGATACGAATTGGTGGTTCTCCCAAGTTGTCGTCTTTACGCTCGTTGAATTGAAATTCAGAGGCCAAGCTTTGCTATACGTACCGGTAAGCGTTAGTAACCCTAAACATCGCCCATATCCTCGTCAGGTGCGTAAGAAATCTTTCTCTTTTAATGAAGTAATTCGAACTTGTATAGAGCAAGCCGAACGGGATGCACCTTCAGTTTATCAAAACCGCTCTCTGTTTAAGGAATTTAACGCGAATTTACAGGAACATGCCTTTAAAGACTTCAACATACTGCATGAAGGTGACTCCACATCTCCCTATTATGCCGTACGCACATTTCAACCGAACTTCAGGATGAAAGGATAGAACGGCAGGTTGTGGCTTAAGTATAAAGGAAGGTGTTTCCTTTTAATAAAAGAACTCAAAATGGCAATTTATTTCCGCATACATGTAGGTCCGTACCTCATTATGCATACATTGCTTTGTTCCACGAAGACAATAGCGATAGCGATAACAATAGACGTCCTTTGGGACTGTGGCGCTTTGTTCTATTTTCTTAAAGGCTCTTACCATTTTGCCAGTATGGCAATCCTAGTAGAAAAATGGGTGAAATTTCTGTTTTCTTTCATTTTTTTTTTTTTTTTTCCGTGTCAGTAAACATCTTTCCCGTCACTTCCCTGCTAAGTGGTGTCTTTGTTCATAGAGTCTTCTAAGCGTATTTTGTTAGGTTTGAGCGGTTAGTGGAAATGGGTAGATTTCTCTGGTGGACACATGAGAATATTTAATTAACCTGCAATGGCTTCGAAATCATTGAAACACAAATAGCATTTTGGTGGAACTTAAAATATAACTTTATGGAGCTCAAGAATGGAACGTCAATTGGATAAACAAGACAGGAGGTGAAAATAAATATCTGGAACTTTAAAAGCGACGATTAATGGACCTTGACAATAATCTTTTACCCATCAAGCCGTATTTCGTCGTGATATTATGTACAATGCTGCACCGCAAAAAAAGTTGAGTAAGCAAAACCCAAAATATTGAGTTATGTCTAGATACCCGGCAGCCGGCAAGTACTTTCAAAAAACTAGATACAAGGCGGTCAGAAATTTTAACCAATTTTCTCCAAATAGCTCGCTTAATTCCTCTAAGAACATAAGATACTCTGGTGAGGTTTCGCTGGTAATTTCTGTGGATATTCATCGGGAGTTGACTTAGTGTGTCAGAACTTGAATATTTTCTAAGTGTCAAAAAAACTGAGATTTCACTCTATGCCCAAGCTCAACAGTCACTTCTGCTTTTAACCCAAGGCAACATTTATAATCGCTTGAGATTTCTAAACAAATATCGTATGTTGTTAGAGGAATTAAGCGAGCTATTTGGAGAAAATTGGTCAAAATTTCTGACTACCGGGTATCTAGTTTTTTGAAAGCACTTCCCGGCTGCCGGGGATCTAGACACGTCCTTATATTTAATTATGTTAGCACAACAGAAAAACACTAACCTCATTTTGACACGAAAATGCTTTACTATTGCCATAAAAACTATCCAGTTAAGCTCGCATATTATAAAACATGATGAATTCATAAAGGCCACCTTTTCCAGCGAACAATTTTTTGAAACAAACAACATATTTGCTCTTAGAGGCGAAAACCTCTTCCTATTTCATTGCGTGCGTGAAGACAAGAAACTCAATCCTGTCAAATTACCATGTACTTCAGGTTCAAACCCTTTCCTGAAGAACATTTTCCTTGAATAACAAGAAAATGCTTTACTATTGCCATAAAAACTATCCAGCACACATATCATAAAACATGATGAATTCATAAAGGCCACCTTTTCCAGCGAACAATTTTTTGAAACTAACAACATATTTGCTATTAGAGGCAAAAACCCCTTCCTATTTCATTACATGCGTGAAGAGAAAAAACTCAATCGTGTCAAAAATGCGCAAATTATATTACAACAAACTAAAATTTCAGGATCAAACCGTTTCCATGAAGAACCTTTTCCTTGAATAATGAAGCACAAAATAGACAAGCTTTCTTTCAAATAATTCTTGGCTGTCACATTTCCAATTTTTTTTTTTACCTGAAGACTGTGCAGAGTTGATCACAGATCCACTTAAGGTGTTCGATTCGTTCTCTGTCTTTGTTGAACCCATAACTTACCAGAGAATTTTCCATTTGGTTTCAGTGTTCTACATAACAGCACACTTGGTAAATATTATTTTAGAAATGCAGCTCACTTTGATTTCTGCTCGACGGGTGACAGATTGTCGTTGAAGTCCATTACTCGTCGCTTTTGAGATTCCAGGTGTTGGTTTTCACCGCCTGCCTAGTTTATCCAACTGACTTTCCATTATTGAGCTCCATAAGGGTTTATTTTGTTTAAGGATCCACTAAAACGCCATTCGCGTTACATGACTTTCGATGCCATTGCAGGCTACAATAGGTTAATGATTCTACTGCGTCCACCAGAGAAATCTACGCAGTTCCACTACCCTCTTGATCCTAAGGAAATACGCGCAGAAGGCTCTGAGCACAAAGATACCACTTACCAGGGGAGTGACAGGCAAGACTTTTACTGACACGGAAGAAAAAAAGAAAAATAACACCGAACAAATGCAATCCACTTTTAGACTGGGATTGCCATACGGCAACCCAGTAAAAAGTTGAATCCACATTGCCTCTGTATATTGAGTAAAGTGGACCCTTTATTTTGAGTAACAAGTACACAAAATAACTGGTAAAGAGTACTTATTTGTGAGCGAAAAAACTCAATCTATGAGGAAACATTACTCCGTATACTGAGTAAAAGCACTTAGAAACAAAATCAATCCACAATGAGTCATTATTTTGAGTAAAATAACAGTAAACTCATAATGTGAGTAAACTGTACTCAGAATACTGTGCAAAACGAACTCAAGAGAACTGTAGGAAAAGGATAGTGCTAAATACAGTTTTACACATTTTGACAATTGCATGATCTTCCATCAAAATTCAACACATTCACTAGAAACTAACCTATAATTACCTGAATAAAACTGATTTGTTTTGTACTTAAAAGATTTGATTTCTATGGATATCCAAAACATCCATGATTTTGTCATGTTTGATGGTATTATATATCACAAAAACTCCACGAAACGGCTGCAATGCAGTAGAGCTCTAAAGCACAGTAAATATCACTTGAATCAAGTTTTGAACACAGAATTGACGGCTATTAACCCTGGCCTTCAAATGAAATTGAGGCTGGAGTTGACCTTGCTTAGATAGAACCCCACTGCTTTTCTTATGTTAATGATGTTGTTCTTATGGTAATAAGTAGGAATTTATATAAGAAAAGCTGTGAGGTTTCTATCAAAGCAAGGTCAACTCCAGCCTCACTTTCATTCAAAGGCCAGGTAACTAAGCACACAATTGTAAAATGGTTTATTGCCCAATACAAGCAACACTCCAACAACGTACAACTCTGTAGCACAACTCAAATACATAATTCTTACAACAGTGCTATAACAGACTTATGACTAGCCTTTTTTGGGCAAACTGTCAATTTCATTGACAAAAGTAATCACAGATGATGGAATTTTCTTGCCATCACTAATTTTCAAAATGCATTTCTGCAGATACAAAAAAAAAATATTTAAAGATGGCAGATAATTGTACATAAAAACATAATAAGAGGCTAGCAGCCCAAGAGTTGCTTCTAAGAGGTTTCCCCTGAAATTTGCATAGAAGCTCCCTTCCTTCTGCCAAGTACAGTTCTTCAGGTGCATCAAGCTTACCCTCTATAATTATGAAGGGAAAAGGCTCTTTCCTTTCCAGTGCAACTTGCTTTGGTGATTTATCCCCTTTCTCCTGTAAAAGAAGTAACACAATGTAGCAATTAAGTCTAGTCCCTTTGTTTATGACCACTTTCTTTGCACTGTGCATGCAGTCAGCTTGGTGATGCATTTGCAGGTGTAATCATTTCTCTTTATTGGTTCAGGACAATGAAAAGAAAAGCAAAAATAATTGTTATACTGTAGGATTCACTTCTGTAACATCTGTTTTACCCTAGTCATCAGGTGAGAGCATCCTCAATATTGACAGATATCACAAAATATGATCCAAAAGATAACAAACATTATTGTTCATTACACGTTTATGTTATGGGAAGGAATGTTTTAGTGGAAAATAAACCACTCCTACACTTTGCACAAAACTACATCCAGGACTCAAGCAGCATACTTCCCATATCCTCATAGTTAGCAGTCACAGAGATCATTGATCTTGTCAATTCACACTTTTTCTTTTCTGTTTGTGCAGAGCAGTCTTGTCCATGATATACATTGTAATTACATGGCATGTGGCATCCCACGTCTAAAATCCACTATAGTTTTTTTTTTTCAGGTTCTCCGGGTTTTCCCTCCTCAGAAAAAAACAGCATACAGCTGATTCCATCTGGCTGTAAGCTGTGCTCCAATGTCATGCATGGACCGTATAGTGGCAGCCAGAGGCCGGATAGTACACAATGTATTCTTGCCTAATTTCCTCAACTTAAGCACTTTGACCACTCTGTTGGATAACGGGACATACCTTAGTTTCAATGTAAAAAAAAAAAAACACACCAAAAGACTGTATCAAAATGGGTGTGATCACAGCATTAGGGGATATAACCCTGCTTAGAAAATTAAGCTGGTGATGCAAACCAAAAATAGCATACTCCTATTTACTTACAGGGTGAACCTGGAGAAGTGCTTGTATATTTTGCAAATGAAGTTTCTCCGACCTAATTTTACTGGTAATCTTTGACCCATCCCTTTCTTGTAAGGCCTGTGCTACTTCGGATCTGAAGGTGGAAGGTAAATCTAAAACTGCAGGCCATGGTACATGTAGCCTTGCATTGAGAACCACAGCCCCAGCACTTTCCACAGGGACAATAGCTGGCCGCTTCCTTCAACAAAGAATTAATGATGACATGATACCCTATCAGATGTAAACTATTCAAGAAAGCTTGTTTTGCTGAATCATAGCCATCGGCTAGTACTTAAACATGGAATGCCAGAACGCTGGAATGCCGGAACGGCGGAATACTTAAACAAGGAACGCCATATTATACTACAACAGTTTACCACATGAAATGAATAGCTTGATGTCAAGTACACCACTGCAGTTAATTAATCTATAACTGAGAATGCAGCAAGCCATACATAACCCCCAGAGACAAGCTCCTGGTATCCCTAAAATTAATAAAACCCAGTAAAAATCGGAATGGTATTCAGATGAATGGCATGTTTAACCTTGCAGATTGAGAACCATTTTCACAGACAATTTTTTTCTGTGTTGCTGTCTGTGCAATCAATATATTTCTTTCTTTTATTATTTTTGTTACATGTTTTGACAATAAATTCATGTAACTGTAGATTCTGTTCATGAGTGTCACTGAAATCAAAGGTGACACACTTCTCTTTCTTCAAATTATGGCCTTAAATTTGCTGTTAAGTTCATATTTGGAATTAACGCACAACTTCAATTTGGTTATTAGGCTTTGGAAACTTGCATTGTGTATTTTATAATTTTTTTTTTTCGCATTTAATGAATGACTGAAGACAAAATGTCATTGTTTGCATTAACGTCTAAAAGTTTATTGTTCAAGAATTGATATAACCCAGCCAGTGACTTTCAAATAGTTCTGTTGTGCCTTTTAATCACATTGTTATTATAAATAAACAAAAAAAAAAAAGGTTAATTACAAAAATCAAATTAAGTTCAGTAATATGTATCAGGATTGACATAAGCTATTGGTTTGCAAACTATTTTTTTGTTTCCTTTTTTGTCTCTTGCAAACAATGTGTTTGGGCTTTTTTGTCCTTGCAAAGATTTCTTCCGAAGATTTTCCATCACCCCCTCCAAAAAAAAGGTTCCGTCCCTTAACTTAGTGTAGAGAAACAAGGATGAGAAATGTGTTGATGCTTTTGCTTGCCTGAAGTACAGAAAAAAACCAGCATGCAAGGACCTAGAGGTTTAAGAAATTTGCCGTTTTAATACCCAAAAACATAACAACCTCTTTAGCCAAGCAAGATTTATTACGTTCTTATATGTGGGTTACAGGTAAATTATGATTTGTTCTGCATCTGTTAGAGTCTGCTTGCATTCCCTTCTGAGTTAGTCGAACCGCCCACTTTGGTCGCAAAAGTGAGAAAATCTGCCGTTGCACCAGCAATGGGAAATTCAGATTGGTTCGTTGACAATGGACCAATCTCTCTCTCTCTCTCTCTCTCTCTCTCTCTCTCTCTCTCTCTCTCTCTCTCTAACTCAGAAGGGACTGTGAGCAGTCTATGCATCTGTCAACAAAATTCAGTTGTTTAACAGGTACTTTTGGATCACGAATGGCAACCAGCACACCATGGCTATTTTTCCTGTTTCCCTTGACCAGACTGTTCCAAAAAACATTGCTCATGCAATTTAGAGCCTGCCATTTTCTCAACCAATGAAAAGCAAACCAAAACCGATAAAATTTTTTTAACTTGCATGGTTGGTCAGGATAATAAAATATTTCTTGCTTTGGTTTTACAAACCATGCAATCTTAAAGATCTATGCTATTTGGTAATGAAAATGTGCCCACGATTTGCTTAGTGAATGTACATGTATTCCAGTTGCCTGCATCCATGACTCAAGTAAGTCCACTTACATGTGGCTTCCATGCATCCAGCCCAAACTCTTATTAAATAACATTGCCAAAGATTAATGTTAGTGAGATCTAGCAGAAATTATTGCAGAGCAGAGCAACTGAACAAGAACATTAATTTTGTTTTGTGTAATTTGTTTTCAACTAGTTTCAAACTTCTTCACTCTTGGGAACAAAGAGCCACAGGTAATATAATTTATAAAAAAAAGTTTTCCCTACTTGCAAGCAATTTAAAACAAACTCTTTAACTTTAACTTATGTGTCATATATGCGGCGGGTCTAATTTGCAGGTCACAGGTCGCAGGTCGCGGGTTGCAGGTCATTGTTTTACCAATACAGAAAGTATCCTAAACATTCTTAAAAGCTAACCTTAGGCCTAATTAGGCCTAAACAAAAGTTTCTTAGGCCTAAGGTTAGCTTTTATGAATGTTTAGGATACTTTCTGTATTGGTGAAACAATGACCTGCAACCTGCGACCTGCGACCTGCGACCTGCAAATTAGACCCGCCGGTCATATATGTGTCAAAATATTTGACAGCTACTGGACATGACGTAAACTTTTCCAACAACACGATACCAAATCTTCCTCTACCTAGCTCATGTGATACATTGTCTACATCTTCAAGCAAAGAAGGATCTATTTTTAAAAAAAATTCTCTAATTTGTTAGCCAAAGCTAATCATGACAGGTGGCTCCATTTTGGCGATAACAACAACAACAAAAATAATTCTTTATTAGATCCAAACAACAATTCTTTATTAGATCTAAACAATTTGCCCGCAATTAGCGAGGGCTATTCAAGGCAGGCAAAAGAGGAAAAAAGAAAATTTAATAGACCCGTAAATTATATCCAAGGAACAAACCTAGAAGCAATATAGTTTGACAACCATTTAATATGAGCCTAGAAGTTTTGATATTATTCTTTCTTTTTCAGAGGCTCTCCACATTTCAAAGTATTTCTCTTTGATAGCTGTTTCTACATTAAACTTTGCCATCAAAGATTCATTTTTTTTAAAATCTTGAATTAATGTGGTACATGCATGTACATGTGACTCCTCTTTTCAAAAGCTTTTTCTCAGCCCCCTTGCGTTGGTTGTGGGCTATAAGCTGCCTTCTCCTGGTTTCCTAAGAGTGCTTAAGAGTTTTCTTCTTTCTGAAATTTGTTAGGTAAAAATTTATGTATCTCCTCTTTGATGAGACGTGTGTTAGTTAACATTTCACTCAAAAGAGGTGTTAGTAAAGGGTGTTATAGTACCACCTTACACAATAGAAGAGCTTGCATCAACACAAATTTATACAGCCTTCTTTTGTGTTCCTAAAGTTCTCCCTTACAAGCATAAAATAATTACACGCGAGTGAGTTGTTGGGTAAAGGAGAACAATTTCACCTTACTCAACAGTCGTTCAATTAAGCACCATAAGACCAGAATCAAGACTGACAAGTAAACAGATAGTAAAATAATGTTCACTTGCAAATTAATGCTTGAAATGTGCTATTAGATTTTAATCTTTAATTCTCTGAAGTCATGCATAATCTTATGTTCTGGCAAACAACCTTTCCTTGTAAAAGAAAAAATGGAGACTTCTGGTTAAATTGTACTCAAGAGGCCATAATTTACTCCATTGTTTTTAGGGCTAGGGTCCATCATTGATTGGTTGTTTGTTTCTGCCCATTGTTTTCAGATAATATTAATTTTAAGCTGAAAAAGTAATATTTTTTTAAAACAAAGAACAAGTTTAGTTTTTAGTTCTTATTTACAGCCGGCGGGATACCATACGATATTTATTAGGTTTTGGTTAATGTAAATACCTTGTCTGATGCGAGGTTTGTAGCTCTTGGCTAGCACTTGGCCCTCTGTCAACCTCCTCAATCTCAGCAGGAGCAAGGTACGTCTTGCCTCACGGTTGCTGTTTTTTTGCTTTCCTCACTCTGTACATTCTTTAATAGCTTGAGGAACTTCATTCTGTGACCCATAACAGGTACAAGTGTTTCAGAGGCCCTTTCTGTTAAACATAACAGTGCCTCACCATCTATCTGGTTTTCTGTGAAAAATGAAATCAAAACACTAAATCCTCAAATTATATAACACCATTTTCATTTTTAAAAAATGGTATGAGCAATAGGGTGGATTCCTATATTTTTAGCCAGAAGACAAACAACATTCTATTCTCAGATTTGGCTGTGAGATTAGCGATTATAAAAAATTTAATATAAAAATATACAAGGGTCGCACTAGTGTAAAAAGTTGTTTGTTTTACAAAAAAATCTGTCAACAGGTACTTTTTTCCTGTGCGACCGATTTGTCAGACATTGTCAAAAATGAGCGGAATGTACCAAATGTTCAAAGATTCCGGCACTTAAGGGGGGTGGCTCTTAACTACCAATCCGTTGCCATAGACCCCTACAAATAGTCATTTCTCGAATTCCTATTACTCTTCAGTTATCTTTTTTTGCCAAATGTGTTCTATCTAACATACCTTTGTATGATTCGACTCACAACCATATTTGGTCAATCACGTGACCAAAACAGAAAATGCCTAAAAACTCAGCGAGTTAAATATGTTGTTCTCAACTATGTTGCAACAGTATGAGAACATTCTAACACAAAATCTGTAGCATGGATTTCAAAAGAAAGTATTTCACAAAACATTACGACGTCATATAGGGTCCTTCTTTGACACACTTTCCAAAATATCAGTTCCATTTTCTGTCCAAGTAGAAATTCCATGCTACAGTTTACGAAAAGAGATAGGACGGTTCCCATCCGTTTAAAAACCGCCTCTTCCTTTCGTTTCCTGGGGGCTTTTACCTGTTTTTCACTAAAACGCACGGCAGTGGACTGGGACTAGTTGCGCATGGGCCTTCTGATTGAAGTGTTGACAAATTTCCATTGAAAAAGTTCCTTCATAGAACCACCCATGCAACCTTTTTGTAAGGGTCTTTTACTAAAAGCTTCCTTAGCAACCATTGTCTTTCTGTGGTTAAGTGCCACCCCCCTTAAAATGCCAAACTCTGGACCTCGCCAAAATGTCACAAAAAAATCAAAAAAGCTATCTGTCACTCATGACGCAAATAGCAAATGACAAACGCGATAACGCGATAAAATCAAGTTTACTTGTGATTTCACACTTAGAAGTAGATGGATTCATATGCGAGTTCCAGTGCTCTTTATATGCCATTAAGAGCGATGACTCCAGATACAAGTAATTATTTTGGTCAGCAAGAAGTCACCTTGAGTCAACCAACGTTGGGTCCGTCTATGCTGTCTGATCTGACGCTCGTATTCCAACAACGCCAGGTGAATATTTAAGTTATGAAGTCTGTAAATATACAGTGCAGATTGTACAGATTTGCCATTCTAGCTTGCATGCAAGTTAAAAACAATAAAAGTCCAACAAAAGCGAAAGCCGCATCTTGTCTTTAATATAGCGTGATATCGTGACACACTTCTAGCGGGAGTGGGAAAGTTTAATTTCTTTTGTACACATTGATGAGTGTATGACAGGAATGCAAATTGCGTGCGACCCTGAACACAACAAAATAAATTTTACCGGAAACAGATATTTGTCTGAAATTTTATCACAACAAAAACAATTTTGTCCACTAGTGCGACCTGGGCCATATATATAGCTCCGAACTTTGTATATACCACGTGATCATATACATAAGAAATGAACACGTTGTGAATATTAGCAATGCTTGATCGATTTCAAAAAAGCTTCGGCCTACGCCTAGGCCCACTAATAGACTGTATTATGATCTCTTAACAATGACTATTACTCTTAAATCGCCTTGAGGGCACCTAAACAGTTAAACAAAGCACGCAAGCGGTGGACGTTTGTCTGTTTTCACTTACCGTGAAATTTACTCCCATATTCAGCAAACCGTTGTCACTGATCCATGACTGTACTTCGTCCACCGATTTGCTTGAAAATGCCATAACTACTTGCTGTTCAGACACAAAAGCTCATTGGAACACAGAGATAGAATCAAGGGACCTTCTCACACCCGCACAAGAGCGGAAAAGAGACTGAAAATGATCCGTTCAATTACGTGATCCAAGTTTTGCAGGCTTTTCCTCGTCAACCATTGGTCGGAAAATACACGTGATCTGTGTTCTTTGTTGTTGTTGTCATTAATTGCACATTTGTTTAAAATGCAGCATGTACCCATGTACATTTTGTGATGAATTTCTTGGCCATTCTTTCGAGAAGCTCCTACGCCACATAAAGTTCATTCACAGCCACGAGCCGAATTTTTTAACATGCGACGATTGTGGGCGATCTTTTCGCAAGTTCGCTTCATTTAATTAACTAAGACGCATATTCGAACGGTATGCCCCTGAAGAGGACTTCGACGCCTACGTTGAATATTTTGATGCGAGAAGTCATAGCGATGGCGACTCTGAGGAAGAGCGAGAAGCTGGCAACCAAGTCGCCGATATGACGAAATTTATAGCTTTGTTTATTTTAAAAAAAGAGGAAAATCGACTTAGGCAGCGGCAGCAGTAAAGTTATTTAACACTTGATTAAGTGGTAACAATATATAAGTTTGACATCAACATTAGATTTCCAGCAGCTGCGATTTACATTTTTTCAAATATTGCTTTGTAGAGCTATTAAGGTCGAAGTATCTTTCAAGTCCTCTCCAATATAATTTTTATGAAATACAAAAGAAACTGAAGAAATTGAATACTTATACTCCTTGAGAAGCCTTATTTACTGAAAGAATAATACGGTATATGAGATGCTATTTTATTAAAGGATGCTTTTACACTTCTACACGTGCACCAACATAATATTGGGACTCTGGGTAGCAAATCAAATTATTCACGGCTCACTTCTCAGGATTTGCAAGATTGCTTGCAAGCACAGACATGCCGTAATTGATACGAAAAACTCAAGGTTTCTTTACATTTTGATCCACAAAAGTAATAAAAAAAAGAAGCACCTACCACCACGCACGCAATTACATTGTGTGGAAATAAAAACAGATGTTGTTTCACTTCAGCTTCACAGTAAAATGTAGTGAGATTACTTAGTGTCATACTACCGGCGACTTGGCGGCAAACAAACAGGGTAAACACGGTTGTCGCATATTTTACTGGTGGAAAATATATAATCATGACGGTTTCTGTTTACGGGTCTTGATAAACTGCGAACCAACGCGAGAAAAGTAAACTCCTTTGCTCGTGCGTGACTCAAAGGTGATCTTTTCCTAGGTTATAGATTTTTCAATTAGAACTACACGAATAGAATATGAAGTGCTCCTTTCCTCATAGTTTACGCCTATTCTCATATGCACTTGATTCTTGAATTCAATAATCTACACAGTCTGGTAACGACAACGAGCTATGCGTGATTATAAGTTAATAAAAGGGTCACGCGATTCATGAGTCACAGTCACATATACGAAGCCAGCGAATTACTTTTCGTAACTTCCAATGACCAAATCAGGCATAAATTAAGTGAATCTCTTTTCAAGTTGACCAAAGTGTGGATTTATTCGTAACATCCAAAATGAGGTTTGTTTCATAAATCTCGAGTGTTTTCCCGCCTTTGTTACTTTGCAGACGACTGCTCGTACTTTACGGCCACATGCAAACGAATCTTATTAAGAAATTCAGTTCACTTATATATTAATAAAACTTACCAGAATATTTAAGAATCTTGGCTTTGTACCAGCCTGTGTCTATTTTTCTGCCTTTGCCGACAATATGCCAAGCGACTCTTCCCGCATCTCCTTCTTTTACATCTCCCTCGGGTCAGGCATATCGTACATCCAGGGGCACCCAACGACCAATTTGTTGTAAAATGTATTATTATACCCCAGTTAATGAAAATAAATGTTATTAAGGCATTTTCAGGTGTTTTTCAGTGTTGCTAGGAAAACATTATCTGTTCCTTTTTCCCAGCAAGACACACAAGCAATTTCCCAGCCAGCTAGATAAAATTGGTTGGTTTCCCAGCCAGCTGATCAAATTTATTTCCCAGCCAGGAATTCCGCGCGCTTTCAAATCCCTCGATCCAAAACGACCGAACAAAAGCGAAAAAACCGGGACAAAACAGGTTTTTTCCGCAAGCGCAATCACTCTGACCAGCCGTCGTATATTTGGGAGAGGGAAGTGGTTCTTTCTTTTTTTTTTTTTTTTTTTTAGTCGTCGTCAGTCTTCAGAGTTTCTACAGGCAGCTCGGATTGAAATGCTAGAAAAAGTCAGTAATTCCCAGGCAAAACCAGGCAAATAACATAATTTCCCAGCCAGCTCATCGAAACACCTGTATTTTTGCCAGCCAGCAAGATTCCTCTGGGGAACAGATAATGTGAGGAACAGATTCGTTGGGTGCCCCTGTACATCACTCACTGCTAACCAGGCGCCGGTTGCTCGAAACCTGGTTAACGCTAACCATACTTCCAGCAACCCAAGCCAGGTGGCTTAAAACCTTTTGACTTTAACGTAACTCACTGTGGAAAAAGCGGTCGTTGACCAGCTCGAGCGTTGGCGTTCCAATGATATTAAGTTCAAACTCTAAATTCCGCCAGTAGCCTATCGATTTCTTAGAGACCCCGATCTTGATTGGCGGATTAGTCGGAAGTATCATTTCCTCGCATGTTTCTGAACTCTTTCTACATTTCACAGTCACTGATAACAGTAGAAAAATGGTTGTTTCTTCATGTGAAGGTACATCCACGTACTACGCATTTGATACAACTAATAATTGGGAGCATTTATTACAACCTCACCTTAAGCTTTGGCGTTCGACCACAGATACAAGCAGATAGTATGTCTGGTGAACTTGGAGCCAAAATACAAGAGGACTGCGAAAAACGAGGGTTTAAATCAGTGAAATAGCAAAAGAAATTTCAGAGAATTATGTGGAATCAAGTTTTTGTGGATAACATTCAAAACAACATGGTCCTTCCCGTGTGCGCTAAGACACTTGTGGACGTGGCATCTTCGGGATGCTAACGACGTTCGTCGGCACACTCCTGAACTATGTTTATTTATAAAGCGTTTCTTCATGAAGGCAGTTTGTGGTCAAATGTTAGAAATACAGCTCACTTTGATTTCGGCTTGACGGGCGATAGTTGTTGTTGAAGTCCATTACTCGTCGCTTTTAAGATTCCAGATATTTATTTTTCACCGCCTGTCTTACTTAACCAATTGACGTTCCATTCTTGAGCTCCATAACGGTATATTTTGTTTCAAGATGCACAAAAACGCCGTTCGCGTTATAATGACTTTCGACGCCATTGCAGGTTAATTAAATGTCCTCCTGTGTGCACCAGAGAAATCTACGCATTACCCCAGTCCCCTCAAACCTAACAAATACGCACAGAAGACTCCATGCACAAAGACACCACTTAGCAGGGGAGTGAAAGGCAAGACTTTTACCGACACGGAAAAAATATAACGAGATGCTTCCGTGAAGCATACACTGGGTTGCCTGTGGTACGTGTTACAGAAAATCAGAAGGCACTGAATTGTGTGGTATTGAACTACAGTATTCCAGTCTCTGAAGAATAACAAATAAAAGAGAAGCGAGAGACATTGGCTTCTGGGCTGACATGTTGATAATTTTCAAGTTCCCTGACAACTTCTTTTCACCACATGTTTAAGCGTGCCCTCTGAGCATCTGACAGCTTTGCAATACCAAAGTTCACTGAAGTTAAGCGCTCTCCAGCGGGGTTAGTATTTGGATGGGAGACCAAAACAATATACCCCTCATAAAACAGAAGCATCGGACCGAGAGTACTATTACGCTAACAAATGCGAACTCAGCAAGGTACATATTTTGTTAGCTTGCTTTATGCAAAACAAGAACATCATTCTAAAAGCTTATTCTACGCAAAAAGTAGGTTCTGGAGGTAATTTTGAGAGTGGAAATCAAGGTTACGCGGCAGACGGCAAATACAAACGCACGATTTAATTCAGTTAACAACCCAGAAAGACGCTAACCTCATTTTGACAAGAAAATGCTTTACTATTCCCATAAAAACTATCCAGTTAAGCTTGCATATCATAAAACATGATGAATTCGTAAAGGCCACCTTTTCCAGCGAACAATTTTTTGAAACAAACAACATATATTTTCTATTAGAGGCAAAAACCCCTTCTATTTCATTACGTGCGTGAAGAGAAGAAATTCAATCGTGTCAAATATGCGCAATATTGCAACAAACTAAATTTCAGGATCAAACCGTTTCCATGAAGAACCTTTTCCTTGAATAATGAAGCACAAAATACACGACAAGCTTTCTTTCAAATAATTCTTGGCTGTTACATTTCCAATTTTTTTTTTTACCTGAAGACTGTGCAGAGTTGATCACAGATCCACGTAAGGTGTTCGATTCGTTCAATCGTTCTCTGTCTTTGGTGAACCCATAAGTTACCAGAGAATTTTCTACATAACAGCACACTTGGTTAAATATTATTTTAGAAATACAGCTCACTTTGATTTCGGCTCGACGGGCGATAGATTGTTGTCGAAGTCCATTACTCGTCACTTTTGAGATTCCAGGTGTTGGTTTTTCACCGCCTGCCTAGTTTATCCAACTGACTTTCCATTATTGAGCTCCATAAGGATATATTTTATTTAAGGATCCACTAAAACGCCATTCGCGTTACATGACTTTGGACGCCATTGCAGGCTAAGCCTTAATGATTCTCCTGTGTCCACCAGAGAAATCTACGCATTTCCACTACCCTCTCGATCCTAAGAAAATACGCGCAGAAGGCTCTATGCACTAAGACACCACTTACCAGGGGAGTGACAGGCAAGACTTTTACCGACATGGAAAAAAAATAATAAAACGGAAAATCTACCCATTTTCCGACTGGGATTGCCATACGGCAACCCAGTAAATATAGGGAGAAATGAGACGCGGATTCCGACTGGGTAAGGCAACCCAGTAACAACGGAAGTGACTTTAAATAATAAATTGACATATAATACGTTTCTTCGCGTTGGGATCAATTGTCCTGCCTTAAAAAAAGCTTCCCGATTCGGATTTCAGAGTAGCTACAATCTTGGACAGAATAAAATGGAACAGAAATGCCCCCTCTCCCCCAAATCAAAACGCGCCATTTTCCCATCACTGATTTTGGGGGGAGGGGTGGTCTCAATGTTCCATTTAATTTGTCCAAGATTGTTTAGGCTATGACGTCACAAATTCAAGATTTGGTCAATTAAGAGGTCATATGTCAACACATTAATCATCCGCAACCACTGGCCTCTGACGCAGTCACGCTCGCCGCTAGTGTTGCTATGTTCATGTACTACATGGAAGATATTTTAAGAGAAGCGGAGCGCATAAAAAAGCCAAATCTAAAATGAAAATTTGCCAGTACGATCAAGAATAAGGGTATAACTCTACGTAGAATTGACGAAAAAAATGCCATCGAGAAAAAGAATACCCGAGGAAACACTGAAAAGTAAGAGTTAGAGTTCTCAAGCCCACTACTGATCTTACTCTGGAAGCATTTCTGGGGAGTTAATCGTTAAAACTATAGGGTCTATGTAGCGTCGCATCGCCGAGATTAAACGCAGCAATGGCAAAAGACTCAAGCATTAAAGTAGCGCCTTTAAAGCTTTGTAGAGCACTTGTATGGTTTAACATGACATTAAAACGTTTAAGGCACGATTCACGAGACTTTTTTTACGATTAACGTCTGTTTTGAGAAGCTTTTCAACGGTTAAGCACGGTTAACAAGCAATGGAAAAAAGTGTCAATCTGTTCTGTCACCTTTCTGGCCAGACGACAAAATCGTGAAAAATCGACAAAATTCGTTCCTGATAGCCCGCAAATCGTGCTCATCAACACTTTTGTGAACGTAAATCATGCTCTATTTTTCCGTATGGAAAAATCAGAAGATAGATCAGGTAAATATCGCCAACAAATTTAAGGAAGGGCAAATGCAGTTCTTAAAAATTCAACAAGTTTGCATATTCGGTATGGTTGACGCACGGATGCGTAGAATGTGGGTAGGTTGGATAGTTGGATGGGTAGATAATCTGTGGTAGAAGGTTCGAATCCTCCGTACATCCGATTTCTTTCTTTTTGTTTTTCTTTTTTTTTTCCCAATAGTTTTATTCTCTTTTTTGTTTGCAATTTATGTTCTCATTTTATAGGCCTCCTGCTTTAAACGTAAATATAGCTTATGAAAATAATTACAGTCAACTCTCAGGAATTCGGATGATCAGTAACTTTTGAGCGAACGAGAGCAGATTTCGTGTCGTGATTACCCCATATACTACTAGTAACGCCAAGCAGGGGCTCAAAGACAATCTTGGACAGAATAAAATGGAACAGAAATGCCCCCTCTCCCCCAAATCAAGGATGAAGGTGCGTGAAGGCCAAAACGCGCCATTTTCCCATCACTGATTTTGGGGGGAGGGGTGGTCTCAATGTTCCGTTTAATTTGTCCAAGATTGTAGTAGGTAATATCTACGAGCATGGAATATATACAACTAGACGCCCTTTGGCTCACACGTTGATACCACGAAACAGATCTTTTTCTGAAGTTAAAAACTTGGCTACCAGCGTATTAATCATTAATTTGTCAGAAAGAAAAAGTTCCCGTCATCTTTAGAAAAATAGACACGCATCGCGTACGTGTGGAAGTGCATTAACACAGCGCTTTATTCCATATTGTCAACTGAGCTGCGTTTTGCCTCTTCCAGGATATTCAAGTTCAATATGTACGTAGCTCTAATAGTACACGATATTGTTTTGGTATTGTATATAATTGTCGTGTCATTGTAAAAGTCTTAGGTATATAGCCCCCTGAGAAGACATGTGGTTACTAGCAAAGTGCTTAACCCCGAAAGATCGAAGAAAATAAAAGGGAATCGAGAAACATTGGCTTGTAGGCTGACATGTTGATCATTTCCAAGTTCCCTCACAACTTCTTTTCACCACAAGTTTAAGCGTGCACTCTGAGCGTCTGACAGCTTTGTAATACAAACGTTCACTGCAGTTAATCCCTGAACGACGGGGTTAGTATCTGGATGGGTAACCTAAAAAATATACCACTTCGTAACAGAAGGATAGGACCGAAAATGCTATTTTAACGCCCAAAAATGTGAACTAAGCAAGGTAGAGATTTTGTAAGCTTGCTTTATGCAAGACAAATATTGATGCAAAAGTAAATAAATATTGATACACAGTTTTTAGGAAGAGCAGAAGGATGTTTTTAGGATGGTCGATCGAGAATAAAATATTTTGTCATCAGCAACAAAATTTACGACATGAAAACAACATTAATGAATTTTGAACCGCGAATATGAAAAGTTACCATCAGCGAAAAATATTTTGCGAGATTTTTGCTACGTTCAAATTTGTTATTGTACTTTTGGCTGCACAAGTAAATCGAAAGTGACATCGAATTCAGTGGGCGCCGTGATCAAGTTACCGCGGCGTGTTTACTCGCGAAACATTGAAACATCTGTGTCAAATGATGGCAAGATACCGGGTTTTTGTTTTTGTTAGTTTTCTTTTTCTTTCAAGTGTTACAAAGTTTGACAACAAATGTGCGAATTCAACACAAAGATCACAATCGCCCAACTCTTAAGGTTGACCATTGTTTTCATCGTTTTGGAAATAACAGCTACTTTATTATTCATCAGCGTTACAATTTTTTGCCGATTTTGGGGCTCATTTTGTTGAAACTCAAGCACGCTTCCAACGAACCTGTTTATTTTCGTGAGTTATGTGCGGCTTACAGTGCCCTTACCACAAAAATCCCCCCGTATCACATTTCAACACACGTATGCAGATTTGTTAAGCTTGAAAATTACACAACATGATAAATTCACAAAAGGTGGAAATCTCAGAAAAATCTTTTCCAGCGAAAAATTTATTGAAACAGACAACATATTTGCTATTAGAGGCAAAAAAACCCTTCCTATTTCAATTGCGTGCGTGCAAGCGAGACAAACAATCGGTGTCACAAAGCATATGCAATTAAATAAATTTCTGACAGTTCACATCAAACCCTTTTGGAAAGAACCTTGACCGTAAATAATAAAGCACAAAAGAGACAACTAGCTTTTATTCAAATAATTTCTCACTGTCACATTTCCAATTTTTTTTTTACCTTTGCAGAGTTGAGTACAAAATGAATTTAACTTGCCAGACAACTTAGATGCGACTTCAGTAAACACTGTGATGCATTCAAGGCGTTCGATTCGTTCAATGTTTGTTAATTCCATAAAATAATTGCCATTTGATTTCGGTGTTGTATATAATACCAAGTTAGTAAAATATTAGAAACAAAGCTCACTTGATATGCAACGGTGAAAAATTAAATTGTTGTCGAAGACGGCATTACTCGTTGCTTGAAAGATTCCAGGTATTTATTTTTCACTGCCTGTCTTGTTTATCCAATTGACGTTCCATTCTTGAGCTCCATAACGGTATATTTTGTTTAAAGATGTACTAAAACGCCATTCTCGTTACAATGACTTTCGACGCCATTGCGGTTACCCAGTAATTAAGAAGAATCCCGACTGGCGAGAGGCAAACCAGTTGGTTCTTTTACAAGTGCGCCAGGAAATTTAACCAGGGAAACAAATTCAGTAAGTGGTCAGAAATCGTCTTAAACCCGGGATCTCCGGATCTCAAGGCAAGCGCCCTAACCACTCGACCACACTGAAACTACCATATTTTATCACATTTTTCCAGTATTACGTCAACATCCACTTACTATATATATGTACATAGAAGCAATCCAATGTAAACTCTCATTGTACCTGAAGAAGGCTGGTTTGGCCAGCCGAAATATAGTACACCACTAAAATCAAATCTACGTTGTATCGGCTCTTGCTCAAAATATTTAGTTTCTCAACTTGCAATTACGCCGATCAGATCAAGCCACTGATCCAACGTACAGTGACAGGAAGATTGTCCACGGTTACTTTCTTCAAAACTCTGGCATTTTCTGGGTCAATTTTATGACAGCCAATGAGATACATGACAGGTCAGTCAAGTGGGTGGTTTTGAAAATTCAGAGTTTGTCTGCAAGCGTTTCCTGCTTGTCTCGCCCCACTTTTCGCGCGGCCAAAAAATTAAAGGTCTTCATGTCCCCGACGGAGACGCTTGCTACGCAGGCTACCCTAGTTATTGACTCTGCAAGATCTTTTAAAAATATTGAAAATAATTTAGGACCTAATACTGAGCCCTTGGCTACCACAAACCTAACAGTTTTGGTCTCTGACTTATATCCCGAAATTTGAACAAATTGCTTGCGCATAGACATGTAATCAGCAAGCCACCAATGGTTTTTAACTTTTCCATTGAGAATGTATGCTACGCAGTGTCAAATGACTTCCAACAGTCAAGAGCATGCCGACTTTTAAATCATTGTCCAGAGCCCTTTTCCATATTTCCCTTAGGTAATTCGGAATCCCCACTTCTTGTGACTTAAACGGCATTTTCACCCTGAATGCATCGCGCGCCCCGTATAATTTCGTGGATCACGAAATTCCAAAAATTCCAAAAATCTCAAACAGCCTCTCAGAATCTTCTTCGTTGAAGTAATAATAATAATAATAATAATAATAATAATAATAATAATAATAATGATGATGATGATGATGATGATAATGATAATAATGGTATATTCACAATACATCCACGAAGAGGCTCTTCGCTTGTGAAATCCTAGTAATACATTATGGTATTTTGAACCTATCCTAGAATAAATAGTAATGACTAAAAACGATGTATATACCGTACACTGAGATATCGAAAAATGGTAACAATGAATAGTAAAAACTAGGGCAGGGGTTTCAATAAAATTTGAAGTAGGCAGCTGTTTTAAGTCGAGTGGCCGACTGTGTCAACAAGAGGCCGTTAAGACCCTTCGTGTATAGGGGGGAGAGGAGGAACTGCAGGCATTCTCCCGCAGACAAATTTGAAATCTGGAAGCTCTGAAATGCGATTTCCAGTGTTCTGGGCAGCCACCAAATTGAGTACAAAGATAAAGTGAGATTTCTTATCAACAGCGACACTGACTGTGCAATTAAGCGCATTCTTTTGATAATTTCCACCATTTCATATGACGTTTCGACAACTTCACAGGGGCACCCAACGAATCTGTTCCTCACATTATCTGTTCCCCAGAGGAATCTTGCTGGCTGGCAAAAATACAGGTGTTTCGATGAGCTGGCTGGGAAATTTATTATTGATAGAGGTTTTGCCTGGAAATTATTGACTTTTTCTAGCATTTCAACCCGAACCGGCTGTGGAAACTCTGAAGACTGAGGACGACAAAAAAAAAAAAAAAAGAACCCAATCCCTCTCCCAGAGAATAGTCACAAACATACGACGGCTGGTCAGAGTGATTGCGCTTGCGGAAAAAACCTGTTTTGTCCCGGTTTTGTCGCTTTTGTTCGGTCGTTTTGGATCGAGGGATTTGAAAGCGCGCGGAATTCCTGGCTGGGAAATATATTTGATCACCTGGCTGGGAAACCAACCAATTTTATCTAGCTGGCTGGGAAATTTCTTGTCTGTCTTGCTGGGTAAAAGGAACAGATAATGTTTTCCCAGCAACACTGAAAAACACCTGAAAATGCCTTAATAACATTTATTTTCATTAACTGGGGTATGATAATACATTTTACAAACAAATTGGTCGTTGGGTGCCCCTGACTTCATGTCATCATTACTACCAAATTCAAGCGGCAAAGAACGGCAATCTTTTTTGCGCATTTTTTCAAGCGCGAATTGAAAATTAAAATGTTTTTCTACACAAACCGCAATAATTTTGTTCGGGCAACATGAAAAATCAGCCCTGTCGAACGATAAGAATATGTCATTTTAATCTGAACGAACGAAAAGGCCTAACCAATGAAACTAAACGGAACGTTTACTGTTTTAGTGGAAAACAAGTCTTGCTGCAACGATTACTCAAAAACAACCTGTTTTGCATTAAACGCCTTGATATGTTTGAGAGCGTAACTAAACGTAGTAATTGAATTATGTAAAAAATGCGACGGTTGGTCTAAGCAAAAATTCGGAAAAAAGTTAGCTGTTCACTGTAGCTCTAAGATGGCAGTATCAAATCTGATAATTATTTTAAAATTGAGGTTAAAAAAAGAACATTCAAGTCCATCAAAAATGAATTTTTCTTTAGGTTTGAAGTAATCCTTCAATTAATTCAATTTAGGGGAAAAAGTTGCCGACTTCTCTGAGCAAAGTAGCCGACGCTTTTCGTCAGCCGTCGGTGCTTACTGAAACCACTGCTAGGGCAATAAAACAATAAATGTATATGCACGAAGATATCAATCATCCTTGAGTCTTTGTAATAAAAATTTCCTTGTGGCCTTAACAAATAAAAAATAATCAGTCAAATGTCTAACACACTCCGGCAAGATCTAGCAGCCATTGACTTGAAGGAAGGTCTGATTGGGGGTACATCGATAACACTAAACACTTAAAGTTTTGGCTCAGTAACACAGAACAGTTAAATTTTTGGCATTTTATCACTTACAGTAAAAAATCCTCTGTAACATTTAATTTTATCCAGAAGGAAACAAAAACGGCTCCAAAAAGGGCAATGTTACTTTGTTCAGTATATCAAGAAGTTTTCGGCCACTTTCCGACGATTCCCGATCTTTTCGGAATATTTCCGAAGATTCCTTAAGACAGCCGAAGATTTCCGGAGCCTACCGAAGATGTACAGAGACTACCAAAGATGTCCGAAGACAACCGAAGTTTTCTAAGGAGAATTCCGAAAAAATTTGACTATATTTTCGTTTTAATACTCACATGCCTCTCACATGCGAAAGATGTATATGTTTACAATGTAAAGGTACGATTTTTTTAGTGAGAGAAATCCTTGTAGTTCACTATATGCATCATTCACTTTTTGTAAACACAGGATATTTATCATTTAAATAGGATACAATGCCCAAAAAATATGCCAGATTAATGTAATTCCTTCTTTGTCGGAAGCTCATGGATATATGCCTTACATGATCGTCCAGAAGTTCGTACAGATCAAGGCGAAAATGAGCGCGGATGGCACGACCAGATCTGCTGAACGTTATGTCAGGTGGGGGGGAGGGGGGTACCATTGCCCACATCGCTGTCTGAGTCGGTGGCGTATTCATCCCCTTACACAGGCAGTCGAAATGAACAATGATAGGGCAGATGGCCATTGCTATAGCTTTGCTTGGATTTAACGATCTTGGATGTTCGGTGACCCCTACTTTTCTTTTTAGAAACAGATTTTAATTACAATTATCTCCACATTGTCCAAAAATGAACAAACAATCAAAGTGGGAAGTTAAAAGGAATTCAAGATTTCTGTCCTCGGGACATGGAATCCTGCCATCTTGCATA
>NC_090892.1:6956781-6969281 GCF_036669925.1 Montipora capricornis
TGTACCTCCGCAAATGTCACTCGAACTTCCACTCAGTACGATCATTAAAATGCCTTGATTCTCGATCTGCTTCAGTGTTTTCACATCCTGGCAGGTGTGAGCAACATATCCAGATGTTGCGTTCAACACAATAATCCCATATTTGTCTTGCAACTGAATTGCAGTCAGGGGAATTTGAGCCCCCCATGTTATTTATGTAGCAAACAGCAGTTGCATTATCACATTGAACTCGGATATGCAAATTTGCACATTTCCCAAATAAAGCCGTTATTGTTAAGAGTACAGCCAATAATTCTAAATAGTTAATGTGATGGGATGCTTCCTGTTGGGTCCATCTCCCCCCTGTTCTTTGTTCTCCCCTCAGACCACCCCAGCCATGGGCTGAGGCATCAGTTTGAATGTGAAGTTCGGGTTCACCATGAGAAGTAAGTTTGTGTGAAGTATCAACATTAGATATCCACCAATTTAGTTCTTCTCTAGAACTGGGGGAGAGGATCATAGAAGATCCGAAGTTGCCTTTGTTCTCTTGCAAGGCATGTGATTTGTCCCTTTCAAGGCTGCGATAATGGAGGGGGCCGTGTTCCACCCCTGGAAAACTTGACACAATCACCCCAATTACCTCTGCCATACTTTGAATTGTGCTGGTTTCTTTATTGACAAGGTTGAAGCAGGCCATTTTCAGTTTTTGCTTTCGGCTTATGGTACGTTGCACAGTCATTGTAACTAATTAAGCACAAATCCCAAGAAGATGAAGACCTGAGATGGTATGAGTACTGATTTTTCATTGTGAATAGGGAACCCAAGATCCTCAAGCAACATAACTGTTTCTTGTACATTACCATGGCATTCACCATAGGTTGCTCCTTGTAGATAGCAATCATCCATGTAAGATGAGGACAAATAGCCCTTTTGCCTCAGTACATTAAACACTGGTTTTAAGAGTTTAATAAAGATTCTTGGGGCTGATGGCAGCCCATTTGACAGGTGTATTGATACAATTTGTCCCGCCACCTGAATTTCAAAAATTTTTGATGTTTTGTGGCAATAGGTACTGTATAATATGCCTCCTTTATATCTACGGATGCCATATAACACCCTTGGGTCATCAGATCTGTCACTGTCTTAAGTGAATCCATTTTGAAGTGCCGGTAAACAATGAACTTGTTTAGCTCCTTAAGGTTTAGGATCATCCTATAGTCTACTCCATTCTTTTTTAATCTAAGGAAAATGGACGAAACAAATTCTCCTTGTGAGAGAGGAGACTCCACAATAACACCTTTATTAAGGAGTAACGTCGGGGGAAAAATATATATCACAGAGAAGATCAAATGCAAACGACCAATACAGCCATGCAAGGCAGGATATTATTAAGGAAGGGTTACGTGATATCTCTTTAACAGCTACTCATCCGAGACTTCTATCATGCTAAATCGTAAACTAAAGGAATTGTAGATTTCAGTAATGTATAATGGCCTTTATCCCCCTGAGTGATACCGAACACGCTATTTTTAGGGTCTTGGCCCATGGACTACAAGCATGATTTGAAATTGTGGGCCCTTTGGCCGCGGCAGTTTAAATTCGTCATGTGTTCTTTTTTCTGTGTAGTGCATGATCTGCCCGTTTTCACCGGAAGGGCTAAAAAGTACAGGTCACTTCGATATCAGGTTGTGCCAGAGTCAAGTGGTGATCGAGAACTAATGTTGAAACGTGCTCAATGGCTTAACTACGCTTACGGTGATTTCAAATTTTAGAGGTTTGGCGACACTTAAGGATGAATTATGACACAAGAGAGGGCCATCAATTTGAAAAACTTGGAAAACCCCCTTTGCCTCATTATTATTTTGAACGAAGTCAAGTAAAATGCTAGTGTTAGTAATACTAGTTCTTGAGCTGTTATTCGCAACCTTAAATAGTTTACGAAAGGGTCAACAACATTGACATGGAACGCTCGGAAAACTATTATTGTGTTTTTGGGCAAACAAACTTCTTACCCAAGGTTGAAAAGATCCTCCGCCAACTGAAAAAAACTGGCTTCCTAAAGCAAGAATATTCATTTCAACAATAGCAACGGAGCCCCTGTCAACAAGATGATAAGCATGTGAATCGAAAAATGTTGGATTCTCCAGTACCCCTTCTATGACCTTCATGAGCATGCCCGAGTTTCTCCGTGCAGACAAAACGTCGGGGTGGTCGGATCCAAACGGTAGGAAATCTGCAGCGACAAACGTTTTCCTCGCAGAGGTTCCATTCTTTTGGTCGCGATCTCGTTCATGATCGATCTGTGCTCCCATTTCCTTGATACACTTGACTACTGTGGAAATAGAGCCTCTGTGACGAAGAACTTTTTCAGTGCGCAAGTGAACAGATATGAAATCAGAACCCAACGCTTTTGATATAAAATCATGGGCAATTTCCAAGAGTTTCTCATTAAAAAAAGAAACATCAAGCGTTGAGAGACCAAACTGGATTGTTGATGGCAATGGAAAGTTGGCTCGTTCTTTGGTGCCATTCCCTCTCCACTCCACAATGCCGATACACGGTTTACCCTTGATAACTTCGTGGAATCTCTCCATCGATTTAAGAATGCCCACATCGACGCAAAGAGTTTGTGCAACCTTAAGTCCTCCGAAGAATTGGTTGTGTTTATGACCACTCCACGCACAAGGAATGACTGAAGGCTTTGAAATGTTCCTCTCTTGCCGTAAGCGTGTTGCTTGCGGTTCATAAATAAGATATAACAGCGGGTCCAATCGATCTTCACAGACATCTTGAAATGCCTTCCAGGTTGCGAGAGCGTTGTAACCGTGGGAGAGCAGCTTTTCATTGAACAACGTCAAGTTGAAGTAAGACGCCAGTGTCGGGAACTTGAGTGTTGGATGTTTTGGATTGAATTTTGAGTTGCTTACGAAAGGCTCAACAGCGTGACCCCCACTGTAAGTGGCTAAGGCTGCAAGAGCAATTAGACTATTTGTCGCCATCGTAAGTTGCTCCCAATAATTAAACGCCACATAAAACTTTCGAGGTTTTCTCAAAGCAGGTGTGCTTTTCAATAAGCCATCTTGCATAACATTGTGCGTGTCGAGGGTGTTTACTTTCGAGTCATTCGTCCGACTTACCACTTTCTCCATGTCCTTTCGTCGAGCACGTACTTTCCATGTTTGTACTATTATTAACACTACCGCGGCAACTAAAACGAGAACAAACAACTTGAAACGTATCCGTAGTAAAGCCATTTCTAACACGTCAGTTTCACTCCATAGCGACTGCATGGAAGGGTTCCTATTCCACGCGGATTATCCTTCCTGACATGGATTTCAATTAGTGAAATTTGAGACAAAATTCAGATTTTGTGTTCGGTTCGGTTGGAAATCTAATTTGAAATTAAGTAAAAATTACCATAGGCATTTATATTCAAGATAGTTTTGTCAACAAAGGAACAAAGGAGACTAATGTCACGCATGCGCATTATTAATGACAAATTCAATTTTATTTGCATTGTGATTTTTTTGAGAGCATTCGAGCCAGTCTTACAAAACCTAGAAAGATCTCGGCGATTTCTTCTACTTGGGAAAGTCCTTTATTTCGGATGAAACGAAACATGCTTGGATCGGCTGTTTTAGAATGCTGCAGTGTGGTCAAGCTTGTCAGAGAATTTCGCGAAAGTTGGAAAAATTTTGCCTTATTTGCATCGGGTATGGTCATGATTGAATGTGCAAATCACAATAATGGATGTTGTCGAGTGTTAAAGTAACTGGGACCGGCATTAAGATTTTCCGTTGTGGTTTTTTCACGGGGATACCCGCGCTTGAAGTGAATGCAAACCAAATTTGCCAGTTTGACGGGTTTTGCTTGTGGCGCGTCACTGGTAAATAAATGAGCTGGTAATCCGTTCAAAGGATCTCACAGCTTAACATTTATCCATGAATGGAGTCAAGGTAAGTAACAGAAAAGCGTGACAGAAGAATTTCGTTTGTTCTCTATCTCAAGCGAATACAGTCTATCTGGACGAAAGCGTCGTTTAGCAAAGTATCAATCGGTTTATAGCTTTTTTTGTTTAAACTGAACTCTTTCGTTAAGAGTACAGGACTTCTGTCTCTGACGTTGGTCCACGAAAAGCCGTCAACAGGTGAAAGTTTGTGAGCCAACGGATAGGTAAAAGTGGCACAGCGAATACTGAAGCCCGACGTTTTCGACTCCTTCGTGTACCAAAGTGCTTTTCCTTGTCAAAGAAACAGTGCTAGTTTTTTCCACCATCAAGTCTTATTTTCTGTGGACTAAGGCATGGAAAGTCTCTGCATTGTTAATGTGTGATTTTCACACCTTCTGAACATTTTTTCGTCCTCTGTCCTCTTGACATGTGAACTAAAACCGTGTATGTTTGACGCGCAACTGAAAATTTCTTTCCCCAATCAGACAAGGACGTCAGTGTTCACGTTACATTCGGTCAAATCTCAGCAAATAAGTCTTGGTCCAGCGATCGCCATTAGTATGAAAAGCACATATTTTGGACGAATCGAACTGCTTTGGAAGTTTTCCTTCAAAAGTGGCAGGGCGCACGAAAATGCTCTATGAAAGTAAACCTAATTTCAAACGAAACTTGGCCCTTTGAGACGCGATGATTCAACTCTGGGCCAAATTAGAAAAGCTACAATGAGATAATTAACTGCAATATACTGCAAATAAGACTCTTGCTTTTACTCAATAAATATCAGCTATTCCCAGCTATAAAAAAAATTTCCAGCTATTAAAAGATGTACTGTGCAGGGATGGCGCAGTGGTGAGAGCACTCGCCTCCCACCAATGTGGCCCGAGTTCGATTCCCGGACTCGGCGTCATATGTGGGTTGAGTTTGTTGTTTCTCTACTCTGCACCGAGAGGTTTTCTCCGGGTACTCCGGTTTCCCCTCTCCTCAAAAACCAACATTTGACTTGATTTACTTTCATTGTTAATTTCAGTTTACAGTGTCCCCAATTAGCGCTCCAGCGCTAGAACGACTAGACACTTAAATAAAGTTCCTTTCCTTTCCTTTCCTTGTTAGTGTAATAATAATATTTAGAAATAAAAATACCTGCTTACCACAACTCTGCACTGCACTTTTCGATTTCATAAATTTCCTACTTAAATTGCGGAAAACCGTAATAATTGTGACTTTAAAGATTTTTACAAACTGTACAGTATAATTTACATGATAAGGAATTAATTTTATACACAATGATTTACATGATTAGTAATTATTCATTAAATTTGTAAATAAGGTATATTTTAAAAATTTCACTCCTTTTTGTGGGTCCCATTCATATTTTATCCATATATTTATCCAGCTGCTACCATTTATTTCTTTAGTGTGTCTTGCCTAATAAAGTTGGAAAGAAAGAAGTTATTAATAAACAGACAAATGTAACAATTCTTTAAACTTTGTACAGTAAATTCTTTTACCTTTGTCTGAACATTCAAGTTTTATCGGACATGTGACTGTGTACAAGGAATGGCAGCAAAGATAAACAAAAAACAGGTCAATTAAATTTTTGGACACAAAAAAGCCATAATATTCAGATATAGCTTCTCTTCAATTTCTTCTGCACGTTTTCTTGCGATTACTATAAGTTGCGATACACCAAGAATGAAGTAAAAAATGAATTTCATGAACACACAGTGGTGTGTGATGTTCCATCATCCTAAATCAACGTATATTAATTACTTAACAATGTTGGAATCAACGTTAAATTTTATTGGGCCACATAAGTTATTAAATACTGGCTCAATTACTGATACCGTAATATTATTGATGTACTTTATTTAATACTTTATTAATTTAAAACCCTTTCACCCCTAAACCGGCCAAAACCGGCCATTATTGTATTTAGTCATCAATAGGGAACCAGCAGTAGTCAATGGGTTAATTAATAGACTAACAACATTTAAGATCAATGGCTGCACATTTCGTACATTTTCATCCTGATTTAGATAAATTTACATTATTCTCTGCAGTGAGATAGTAGCTTACCACAAAAGTGAGCAATGAATATGAATGAGCATGAAATGCTCACATAAAAATAAATAAGTAGTTAATATTGTGTCAGAGTTCCATCACATAGTCTGCTTTGCCTTGAATTGCCCTTTTAAATTTAAACATTGCACAGAAGACAAGACCTGGTCTATGTATTTCCAGACATCCCACATTAAATGCATAATTTTAATTGTGTATTTACTGTGGATGTAATTTACATCTACAAATGATCAAGTGAAATTTTTACCTCACAAAATAGAACTCATTCACAAAATTTCATTCCAGTACAACCTACAAGTCTGATGGCAGTGATCACATCATTCGTCACTATTGTATAGATGTGCTAAGAACATCAACATCACTTTTGAATAATTCGCTGGCAGCATAAATGATGAAAGCAATGAATAATTACTATAGCTAGACTTGATGGAGTGTAATACCATAGATCAAGGACAGAATTATCCAATAAAGTAATAAACTAGAACTTCATTATTGACTCACTAGTTAGCATATATTATCAAGAAAGACTTCATGATCACTTGACCTAACTAAAAACAATGTTTTGGTTCCGTTCAATGAAAGTTCTTGAAATTTTTAAGGTAGTGTATCTTCAGAGTGTTTGCACATGAGATAAATGCAGTGAACCAGGTTGGCCTCAGACACAGATACACAAAATAGAGGTAGCGCGGCTGGTATTAAATTATTGTCGACGTATCTGTTGAGATAAGATGTTCTTTAAAAGTACTGAGGACATCTCATAACTCTAAACGATCACTGAAAGAAAATGACTGAAGTGACATACTTCCTTCCAGTGCTGCATTCAAGTTGGATAAATCGAAGCCTGCGAGCTCCAGGGATATATTTCGCAACCACTTTAGATAGTACTCCCTTCCCAACAAAGGAATCTGGCTTTTGCTCGGGCCTTTTCGCACTTTGAGCATTTGTTCCGATACATTGACTTACATGGAGAAATAAAGCTAAAAAGTATAACAACTTCAGAGGCGTTGCTTCCCCGAGCAAACCCAAAGGACTGCTTACAAAAAGCGAAACGAAAGAAAAGTTCCCGCCGACTAAAATGTCCCTTTCAGAATCTTTCCCTGTCACTTAAAGTTTAAATGACCACCTTCAACTGGCTCAAGCTATATAGAACGATCGAAGAAGCACAGGTTGAAATCACCGGTCGCTTCGAAAGCCATTTTTGTTCACATCACAGCGCGCGGTTGCAAAACGGGATACTACAAGTAAGTAAACTTTACTAGTAAACTTTATTAATAAACTTTATAAGCAAACTTTATTTGTAAACTTTGTCATCAAGATTGTTTCAGTGTGTTGATTTTATAATGTCCGTAAGCATATGACTTTATTCCATTGTCTAATAAAAATCGTTTGTCATCGAAACATGACAATGACACTTTATTCAGCTCATAGCTTCCATGTTGATGATGGTTGCTTCTAATTGTTTTCATTGTATGATACATTTTTTTTAATTGAATAAAGTTTGTTTGTAGTCTTCATGTTTGATATTTTTTTGAATAATTCCTTTGTCTGTTTTATTATTTTGATCATTGTTTTTGATATAAGAATACATTTTACTTCGTAAGCCTATGAATTCAGTGATTGGAATTCCAGAAGCTTCATCTTTGAATTTATACTCTAATCACCCTGAAACGATTATAAAATATTTTGTAACTAACCTTTAATATTAATCATAAACACAGCATCAGGGGCGGGCATCTCGTTTATTGACACAGCGAGCGTTCTCAACATACCGAAGAGAAAATTACATAAGTGAATAAGCAAATAAAGTCAAGGTTGAAAGAGATGCCTTCGAGTGGCTCTTGCATAACTTACAAAATTTTAAGTAACCTAGAAAACCCCTAGGGGTTCAACATACCTGCGAGCATGCCTAAAGTACTTCTACAATTAACACGAATCTGAAACATACTCCATTGTCATTAGCGAAGCGTTACAAAATATATTTTCCAATAACTTTCTTATTAGTTTTATCATAGAATTGACTATTTTCAGTATAATCACTGAAGTCAAATTTATTTTTGTCATTAATTAAAAAGGTCTTGATACATCATTAGTTTCAATTTCATAGGTGAGTGAATCTGTGTCTGTGAATAATAATTTTGCTTTATTATTGTACTTTTGTTTGATATAATTATAATGAAAATCATACATTAGCGTTTTGCTTAGATCTAAAATACACATTCCAACATAAGATGGTCTATTTAGGGTTAGTGTTTCTTTAATCTTATGAATAGCGACTACTAGTTTTCATTGAAGATTTTGCAACTAACATAAGTCGGTTTTGATGTTAATTTCAACAGTTTCTTCTCATCCGTAACGAGTCTAACATCAACACGCTTACGTAAATTTTGCATTGTTTTTCCATATACACTGTTGTTCATGAGTTCGAAGAAATATTTTTCAAAAGCATTTTTAGCATTTGTTCTTACCTTTGTATTAAAGTCAATATACTGCTTTAGCCAAGGTGATTGATCAAATTCTAATACTTTATGAACTTGTATTTTGTATTTTTTTTTTGTATTTTTTTTTCTCCATTCATCATGATATAAAGTATTAGGATACAATAAAAGAAAAAAGAAGTACAAGAATGGAGAAGGGCACAATATAGTAAGACTAAATAAGGCCCTTGAAATACCTTCTATTAATGTATCATTTTTCGAGCACAAAGACGCAAACACAAGCACATACACGCACTCACGCACCCACACACATACACCGCTTTCCTAAGCTTCAAGAGTATCCCATTAGACCAAGAACAATACACAAGGTACAAGAATATCAGACTGATAGAATATTTACATATTTGCCCCACTTCGAGTAGTGAGCAGGGAGTTGATCAACGTTTGACTTGGCAATCATTGTCTCAAGTTGATATGCTATATTAATTTTTGCAATGAATATCCTAATACGGGGTAACTTTTTGTTGCATCTACAAGAGTACAGATATTGTCTCGCTAACAACAAGATATGGTTTACATATAATTCATCTTCGCAAGAGAACATCCCAAACAATATATCTTTAAGTGAGAGCCTTTGAATTTTAACACCTTGATCACCAAGCCATTTAATTACTTCTGTCCAGAAACTCTCTGACTAGTTACAATATACAAGAATGTGCTCAAGGAACAAAGAAAAGAACACGCTGGAGATAGGTAAATAATAATAATAATAATAATAATAATAATAATAATACTAATACTACTACTAATACTACTACTACTACTACTACTACTACTACTACTACTACTACTACTACTACTACTAATAATAATAATAATAATAATAATAATAATAATAATAATAATAAAAGATTTATACCGCGCCAGTATCCTACTGTTCAAAGGCGCCTTACAAAACTTTAAAATTAACACTTAAAACAGCTAAAATTAACTATAAAAAGCTTTTCTAAAAAGGAAAGTTTTTTATCTACTTTTAAAAAAAGACACTGACGGAGCAATTCTAATTTCACGTGGCAAAGCATTCCATAATGATGGTGCTGCTACAGAGAAAGACCTTGCGCCATATGTTTTCAAGTTATAGGATGGAGAAACCAGAAGATTCTTGGATGATGTGTGTAGTTGACGTGATGGAGTGTAAGATGTAAGCAAATCACACATGTACGATGGTGCCAAATTGTTGAGTGCCTTGTAGGTTATAAGCAAAATCTTAAAAATAATACGTTGATTAACAGGAAGCCAGTGAAGATTAAAAAGAACAGGCGTAATGTGATCATGCTTTGTTGCTAGTGTGACGAGGCGCGCCGCGGCATTCTGGACGTGCTGTAGCTTTTTTATAGTGTAGGCTGGTAGGCCATACAAAAGAGAATTACAATAATCCAACTTCGAAGATACAAACATATGAACCAGCAATTCAGTAGTGGCCGCAGAAAGATACTTTCTGATATAGCTGATATTTCGCAGGTGATAAAACGAAGATTTGCAAATTTTAGTATCGAACATAGTGCCGATATTTCTCGCCTTATGCACGGAGTGAATAGTTTCACCAGCAACTGAAATTTCGTGAAGGAGTGGTCCTGGAAGATGTTTAGCGGAGATCACCAATAATTCAGTCTTGTCTTTATTTAATTTAAGGCGATTAACCATCATCCAATGATTAATTTCATTCAAACAGCTCTCGATGTTAAACACTGCTAGATCCCTATCACCCGGTACGGTTGGTTGGAAAGACAAGTATAGCTGTGAGTCATCAGCATAAAAATGATAGCTCAAGTTTAATTTCTTTACGATGTCTGAAAGCGGCGAAGTATAAAGCAAATACAAAATGGGTCCCAGGACAGATCCTTGTGGCACTCCACATACAAGGTCATGTTTAATAGAGGTACCACCATCGACGGAAACATATTGCATGCGATTCGATAAATAAGATTGCAACCATAATAGTGGCTTTCCAGCTATCCCAAATCGTACACGTAAACGAGAAAGGAGAATTGCATGATCAACTGTGTCGAAGGCCGCAGAAAGGTCTAACAGCAGTAAAATTACGGTTCGACGATTATCAATGGCAGAAAGAATATCATTGTGGACACGGATGAGTGCAGTTTCAGTACTGTGATACTGTTTGTACGCTGACTGAAATGTCTCATTTAACTCATATTCGTTGATGTAGGAGATAAGTTGATTAGCTACCAATTTTTCAATTGCTTTGCTGATAAATGAAAGATTCGACACAGGGCGATAATTGGAGAACTGCGTGTGATTTCTTAAGGAGTGGGCGTAACATGGCAACCTTGAGTTGCGAAGGCATCTGACCAGTTTCCAACGAAATATTTATTATTTTCGAAATGAAATGCAACAGAACACCAAGTGCATTTCTTGTAACGTAACCCGGAAGAGGATCAAGAGCACATGACTTAGCAGCCAGATTCATGTTACATGTATGAACTTCATCCGCTGTTACCGTTTTGAAATTATCAAAAGAATATGAACAGGCGTTGTCAACATCAGGAACTGTATCTCGATGAGAGGGAGCAGCAGTCATTATATGACCCCGTATTCTATCTATCTTTGTAGTGAAGTACTCAATAAACTTGTTAGCAAGATCAGTAGGCGATTTGCAGGGGGGATATTGAATATCTGTTTTCCTTTGTAATAGTTCGTCAATTATTTTAAAAAGCTGTTTATAATTTGACTGATTCTCCTTAATTATTGATGAGAAATAATTCTTCTTGGAGTCACGAATTAAGTGCCAATCTTGTGAAGAAATACGTTTGCCGTTAGACACTTATTCAGGACTTTGTACTGAAAATCATGTAATTTTGTGTAAGAAGTGACACGAAAAGGCAGGCTATATATTTTTTTCGAATCCAACATGTCACCCAGAAATTGATGATTAAACCTTAACTAAGCAGTCGGCGGAGTGATCACTCTACTCCGAAGCTCTTTGTTGATAGTCTTAGACACAACAGACTTTATTTGAACTATTTCGCTGTTTAAAATCAGTTTGCACTGATCCTGTACAACAAATGGTTCGTTGCAAATACCGCGCAAGCCGACGTTTTGAGTTTTTCACGCCATTCCAAAGGAAGGGCGTCGATCACAGACATAAGCCTAAAAGCTTCCAGTGGTAAGATATTAAGCTCTCTTAACTTACTTTTAATAATAAAATCATTATTTTTGTCTAGTAAGTCCTCAAGTCTAAGAACACCTTTTTCTTGCAACGTTTTAAAATAAAAGGATTTTCCATCAATGCAAATTAATTTATTGTTCCATAAAATAATGTTTGAAAATGATTCGACTGTGTGAAATATTTGAATGGAATCATAATTTGCTGCTGAACACTCAGCAAAGCAATTCAATAAAATGTTGGCAACCTTATAAAATGTTGGTAACCTTATAGGCAGTTTTTTAATGTCAAAATTACAACATAAAATCAATTCAGCTCCAACTGGCTGCAAGTAATTTAATAAAATAGTTTTCCAACTGGCTGCCTGATCATTTGCGAGTTTCTTGCAACAAAGAATTTTCTGAGTTTTAAATATAGTTTCCAAATGCGGGGCTTTGAGTCCCCCATTTTCGATGTCATTTATAATTGCAGAACGCTTAACTTTATCTTTACCTTTCCAAATAAAATCATAAATTATCGTATTCGAATTCTTCAAAAATTCCTTGTCAAAGCATAACAAGCTGGCTCGATAGAGGAAAATTGGGATAATGAACGGTTTGACAATTTGGATTCTGCCAATAATGGTGAGGTCTCGCCATCTCCAAATTCGTAGGTTTTGTTTCATAGCGTTAATTAGTTCCTCAAAGTTCAGCTTGCTTTTAACCGTTTATCGTATGTAAAATGCACTCCAAGTATCTTGACCGATTTTTTAAACACAGTATCGCTCTGGGACTTGATACAATTAGCTACAATTTAATGCTGTAGTTTGGGCACAATTACCTAGTAACTACATATCTGTCTTTTCTTCGTTCACCTTAAGGTGGCTCCCTACGGT